>NW_028146668.1:0-90656 GCF_056507025.1 Lutjanus erythropterus | reverse complement strand
GTAACACCATAGGGCCCTTCAGGCTCATCAGCAAGTTAAAGAATCTGGGCCTGAACAGGTGATGGGTACCTCCCTCACCCGCTATGTGGTGTGTGCGCGTGAGTGTGTGTACATGTGTGCATCTTTGTAGGGGTAAAACTATATGAGTTAGTGGTCCTCATTGCATGTTTGCATTCACTCTGCTCCATGTGGATGTGAACCACAGAAATACAATGTGAGCTTAATGCTGATGTAGGTAAGTTCAAAGCCACTCGATAACATCAATCACACGTGCACTCCGTGTAATGCATACATGTGTATCAAGGACCCAGGTGCAGAGAAAACAAAAACCAAGTCGGGAAAAGTTTGAGTCTGTGACTTCAGACGCATTAAATTTGCACATGGGAATCAATAGTGGAATTGGAAATCTCAATTCTTAATGATTCTGGAGTAATCGTAATTTTGGAACTGGTTCTAAAGTAAAACCGGGTCTTGATGCCCATCCCTAATAGCTACTGCTATATTTTGTAAGCTACTTTTACAGTATGGCTTACAATTTATTCAAAAGATATTATCTTAACCCTTGTGCATTCCTTAATAAGTACAGCACATATTAGGGATGCACCGATCGACCGGAACAAGCCGGTTTTCAGCATGACCTGCCCTGACCGGTGACCGGCTGGTCAGCGTCACATATCTGATTCTGTGCCCGTCATTGTCACACACGAGTTCTGCACGATGGTCACGTCATGTGCGCAGCAGACAAACTGACCGCTGATAACAGCTACACACACAGAGAGAGTCAGAGAGAGAGAGAGAGAGAGAGAGAGAGAGAGAGAGAGAGAGAGAGAGAGACTTTGTGTGTGTGTAAACTCATGGACTCTCAGACTTTGTGTTTTTCTGTTTTTCTTGCACCTGTGTCCTTCATGCAGCTGTCTGTTTACATGAATGAGATGAATGAGTGAATGTTTGACTGTGGATTATTGAGGGACTTTGAACTTTACTACAAGTAAAGCTCAAAGCTCACATTTAATTTCTCTAAGTCCACATTCACATCAAGTATAGTTTACAGCAGACATACAAAAACAACTTTGAAGACTGCAGGATGAGAGCCAAAAAAAACCCCAAACATGCTTTTATGCTCCAATGGCAATGGGATCAAAAATCACAGTTTTGCCACTAGTCAAGGGGACAAAAATATCTTCTGGATGTAAATTGGGGAGCATTTTCATTACACAGTTTATTTTAGAGATATCATAGCATATGAAGTTTAAGTGTCTAAATTAACACAAAAATACACAACATGACCATGTGTATGCAATGTGCATTAACACTGCCAAAATGATGGAAAAATTAAAATCCAAAAGGACAAAAATGTCCATGGGTGTTATTGAGGGTTAAATAGTGTTCATAATTACACCATGTCTTAATAGGGGCTAGGGCTGAACAAATTTTAAGAAATATCTAGTTGCAATTATTTTGATTGATTTTGCTATTGCAATAGGATTTGTAATATTGGAGGAAAGGATATTTTTTACATTATTCTCAGTTGAAAAACACATTAAAATGATTATGGTGTGTTATTTTCAGGGATCTGCACTAAACTAGAGAATGATGTGTTGGCCAGTACACCTCTGCAGCACCACAATATTTATTTAAAATGGTATTTTGACCTTAATTTTGCCTTTAAAAAATGTTGTGCATCCTGTGATTTGAAAATTGCAGCAGAACATATTGAAATTGTGACAAAATTTTGATTAATTGTTCAGCCCTAATAGAGACTAAATTCTATCTGTCCTATTTTTTGGATCAACCAATCACACCTTTTAAAAGAATAAGACATACCCAGCAACAGCGTCAACCACACCTCCTCACCAAGATAAAAATTTCTGTCCCTCCTCCTTTTTTTTTCATTTTTTAGAATGTTTGTGAGTACCGCTCCAGATATTCAGAGGAGAGATACATGGCTTTCACTGAGATGTTGCAAAGGTCAGACTTTAAATAGAGTGGAATTGGCAATGGACACTGCAATCGACACAATTCTAATCATACAGTTGGTCTAATCATGTTGGTTGGTTAATGGTTTAATAATTTGTGTATCAATTACTTTGTGGCTGATCAGGTTAATTATCAGCTAATTATTGTCAGTTTCTAACTGCAGTATGCAATAAATGGTTGCCCTTTGTGTGTGTTTACCTGTCACTCACTACTGAAGGTACACAACACAACAAAAAGAACTGATACTTTTATACTAGTGAAACATAAAATTAGCTTTTAAATTGTCTGATTGACTGCATTTATTCATTGGTTTGATTAATGGTTTACAGTCTAATAATGGGTGTTTGTGTTGGTTATTTACAGTAGCTCATCTAGCTAATTATCAGCTAAAACTGTTTCATCTATATACAGTGTAATTACCACCTACTGTTTGTGCACTTTTGTGCCCTACAATGTGGCCAGAAAGCCCCAATAAATTTGAATTCATCATAGGCCAAAGTGACTTCTCCTTAAAATGACCTCATTCTAGGCCTGAGTATATGTTGCCAATAGCCTGTTCTGACAAAGAAAGAACCAATATTTTTATAGTCATACTTAAGCTACATCACATGGAAGCAGCTTACCTTAATGGTGATAACACACTTGCCACTCTGTATTTTACACGCAGCAGCAAACTCCTGGAACATAAGTATGCACACAAAGTGTTAAAGTGAAAAACACGGTGACACAAAACATTGCGTGGCAAAAACATAATATAGGGCAAGCAAATGTATAATTCCTCTGGGATGAAAAAAAAGAAACATTCCAAAAACACAGAAATAACCTGATAGTTTAGTCTCACTGGCAAATTTGGCATGAATGCAATGAGTTGTGGCAAAGGACAAGCCCATCGTTACTTTGTGATCATCTCATGAAATCTTTTAATTGATACAGCAAAGTACGTAGTAATTTGTGTGTTACTGTATCTTCTGTTTGTTCTGTTTTGTCACATGCTTCTGTCTTTTATGTGATACAGAACAGGAATTAGCTGTAAACCAGTTTTAAATGAGTCAGGGCTGTTTAATTTGAACTGTAAACAGTAAAGGTGAACAGTAGAGTACAGTAAAGATGGACATTACTATGCTCAATGAAATAATGAAATATAGCAATATGTGGATTGTATAATTTGTAGTGTGATTACTGCTGTTCTCTCAAGGAGACTTTAAAAAGTTTTACATGGCTCATGTATCAAAATAAATGTTTTTATTCTTCAGTGCTTGTTGTCAAGGTTTATTGCACGAATGCAATAATATGTTTTCCTTTCTTCGTTAAGGACATGTTTTCATTATGAAGACTTGTTGAGTCAGTCTGTCAAAATATGTATCCCCCATTATGTGGGGACACACATTCTGTCAGGCTGTATTTTCAGTCTGCCAAAATATGTATCCCCTGTCTACAAAGCCAAGTCTTTACCATATCATCAAGTGGTTTTATTTTACAATTTCTTACCCAGCAAAAAATAGAAAAAATTATACGTCACATGAAAATAAATATCAGTCTAATTTAATTACATACAGCATTCTGAAAAGAACAAATGACCAACATAACATTACATTCTCAAATTATTAACTAGGTAGACACAAAAAATGAATGCTCCATCCTGTCTAGATTACAGTCAATTGTCTACTCATATACAGCATGCTAGCCACGTTCATAGCCACACCTCACTGTGTCACAAACTCACTCACAAACTGTTAAAAACAGGGCCAATTATCACTGAAACACACGGCGGACTTTCACCCAACATGTACACATGAACCAGTGAACAGGATGGGTGGTTTTAGTGCTAACGTTTAGACATAATGTAGGATACTGATCCAATGCTTACCTTGCGGAGCAAGCGAAAATAAACTTTGAAAAACATGGCGTCCTACACGGAGCAAATCCCAACACTACGGTGCCCTGGAAGGGATAAACAGAGCGAATCACCAGATCAACTGCAGAACAGGCAGCGCAACAGTACCACCCTGTGACGTAAATAGGCAACTGCCCAACATCAAGTAACTGTCTGACAAAAGGAATTGAGAACCGTAACACCAGTAATAGCATTTTAATTATTTTCAGTGTGATAAAATAAGATCAACAAAATATTTAAAAAGTATCAATGCCATTTTTTATGATTGAACAACACAGGGCTACACACACATACAGCATATATACACAAATATAAAGAAATATAATCTAAGGAGTATTTTCACAAATGTCTGACATTTCATATATGATTAACCAAATCATTTCAGCTCTTAGTGTGAGGGCCTGTACTTAAATTCTGTCATGATATAACACTTTAGAAATACCAATTTGAAGTAGTTAGATTCAGAAAAAGTATTCCATCCATCCACAACTGCTTGTCCTGACAGGTGGTGGTGGTGGTGGGGTCCACCTGACAAATATCACTTTGTATTCACTTTATTTGTGTTTTGGTCTGCACCAAATTTCTGCTGTTTGGTGCTAGGTAGGTAGTGTACAGTGAATTTATCACAGCCTTTTCACTGAAAACTGAATAGCTGCCTGCTGTTGCTAGAACCTGGGTTGATGACACTGAGGGTGAGATCTGAGTTTGCCATCTAGAAAATCAGAACAATCAGTTAAAAGAAGGTTAAAAAGTGTTGATTAATTAAGTGGTGATAATTTTTTACTTTGTAATAATTCACTAATATGGATTACTGCACTTTTAACAAACGAGAAATTGTTGTGTAAGCGGCAGTTTTTTAAAGAGTGATTATATATATATATATATATATATATATATATATATATATATATATATTTACACAGCTTATAAAATTTTATAAATTTTATTCTTTTTCTATTTTTACCTGTTATAATGAAGGAAAACCCCAAACAGAAGTTTAGTGTGCATGTGTAGGCCTACTTTGAAATGAATTAAACACTGAACTATGTGTGCCTATTTGTGTAAAATTAATAAAATAAAAACTAGCCCACTTTAATATAAATAAAACATAGTGAAGTCCATTTCAGTGTGCTGTCATCCTTTTCTGTTTTTGTTTTCCTCAGCCACGTACAGCAATCAGCACCAAAGCACCTGAACATACAAACAAAACTACATTAGCTCCAGGTCTAAAATAAATGTTTTTCTGAAAAGCAATAACCTATTAAATGCTAGTGTTCTCACCTATTTAATGTGACTTGATTTTCATCTGTGAGGCGGGAGCGATATTTGGAATTTATGAAGTTCATGCTTCATGCTCACATAAGTATGTTGAGCCAAAGATGGACAGGACTTCAAATGGTTTTTCATGTTCATATAAGTGTCAGGAATGGCATTTCATGTTTCAAAAACAAGTTTGTTGTTGGGGTTTCAATATCACTTCATTAGTGCTCTTTAGCGAGAACGGCCTTCTGACAGATGACTTTTTCAAGATCCGCTGTCAGGCTTTTGAACTTGGACACCCATAAGTCTTTATCCGCTATGTCGGCCAGTTCAATTTCAAGATCGGGCTGAATTACTCTTGCGAATGCAGAAATGTTCAGCAGGGATGGGTCCATGTCCAGGGGTGTGACAGGGAAGGACAGAGTGTTTTTTTCCCTTTCTGAACTCGCTGAATCTTTCCCCAAATGCTGTTTGAGCACACAGTGCTTCTGGGTGCAAGATGCAGTGAAACGTCAGCAGCTTTCGATCCAGTGACTTCTGAAGTAAATTCACAAAGCCCTTCTGTGCTCCTCTCATACTACTGTCAGTTGCCACTGACACCAGGTGAGTGGGTTTTTTTTCCTTTGGCTTTTAGGCAACTCACAACAGCCTCACAAATGTCCTCCCCCCGTGTTTGGCCTTTTAGCTTTATAAGTTCAATCAGTTCTTCCTGCAACCCATCAGAGTTTACACATCTGCATAACAGTGCTGTTACATCACTTGACTCATCACAGGCAATTGAATATGCTTGAGCTGAATTGATGTCATTAATTTGCTTACTGGTGATGTTTGATGCCATTTTAATGGCCCTGTCCTTGACGGTCTTTGCAGAGAGAGGCACTTCTTTAATTTTCTGAACAATTTCCTGTTTTGTACTTTTCAGCAAATGCTTGCTCTGAAAATGTCTTTCAACGTTACATTTTTTTTGGTTTGCTAATTTCTCGCCACATATCAAGCACACAGGTAAGCCAGCATCGCTGGCAGTTAAGGCAAAGGAATATGTCCACGCAGAATTAAACTCTCTATTTTCCTCGGAGACTTTTTTTTTTTGGATTTATTCATGGTTGGCTTACCGAGGGCGGGGATCGCACACTCAAGAAGCCCCCTGCAGGTAAAGGCGTGGATAGACGTGGACGTGATGCATATTTTAGTTGACAGATTATTAAAACTTTTTAAAATTAGTATCACCTCAAACTCCAAGATAACTGTGCAACAAAATAAATAAAAATGAAATAAATCAAAGTTAAATTAAGAAATAACTGTTATTCATTTTCTTTCTTTTCTTTTTTTTCTGTCAAAGCCAGAGGGAGCCACTACAAGGAGGCTGAAGAGCCGCTTGCAGCTCCAGAGCCATGGGTTGCCGACCCCTGCCTTAGGCCTTCTTGAAGGTCAGTGATATCTTGCTGGTGACTAAGCCATCGAGACCAACGCTGTTGCTCGGTGGCTGACTTGATAGTACTGACTTGTTTAAGGCAGACTTTCGTGGTGTAGTGGAGGATCTGCATGTCCGGGACTGAAATTGCGCTCATCCCGGTGTCTGTTAGAAAAGAATTTTCAGACACTTGAATTTTCTTCATTAAAGTTTCTCCTAACAGCACAGCACAGGACAGCAGACAGAGCTGTGTTAGTAGACAGAAAAAATAAAACTGGAGACTCATGATCCTTATCCATTAGTACAGCTCTTAATATTAAACACAAACTTAATTATAACTTACCCAAACAATAGTAACAGTAACAGTAACTGCAGTAAAGTTTTAGTACAGAAAACTCTTGTTCAGCTATTATTGTGTGGTGTTTGCTGCCCTCAAGTGGAGTTTATATATGGCACGTATATGACACGTATGGCATGGTTTGTATATAGTACAAACATGTCATGAGCTAACTGCGGCCTCCCCCATATTCCAGCAAAATCCTTTTCCATTTTGCTGCATTTTTGGTGTCTGGCAAAGTTTTGGCTGAACTGAAGTCCCAGCTCTAATTGTCACGGTTCGCCACTGAGGTGCAATTCAGGGATAAAGATACTTTCCTCAAATGTCTTTTCTTTGGTGCTTCTATGAACAGGTGCTATGAAAAAAATTACATCATCCAGGACCCATAACCCAGAACAAGCAAGTTGTCCCTCTGTCATTCAAACAAAAAGCAGTAATGGTGACAGCAGGAGAAAGACAAAATGAAATCTCAAGATGTTATTAGAATTATTAATTGTTCCAGGTAGCTTTTAAAGTTGGATTGTTTTTATCGGGGTGAAAAATACCACATAATTCATGTATATATACTGCCTCTGAAGACAGAAAGAAATCTCAGTTATTTAACAGACTTGGAGAACTCCTTACAGTTAGCTTCAATCTAATTTTATGTGGTGATTTTAATACAGTTACATCAGAACATGACAACAGCTGTCCTTTTTGGTTTTGATTGTATTTCTATGCTGAAGTGTTTATAGGTGTTTCTATAGGCTTTGTGTAGCAGAGTGGTTCTACAAGCAGGTCAGTGCATCATTAGATGGTTTCAGAGAGTTACAAGCTTCTGTAAATGCATCATGAAAACAATACAGCATGTATTGATATTAGAAAATGTACTTTGTAATTTGTACTTTTAAATACTTAAGTATTTTTATAAACGTGTACTTCTGAATACTTAAGTATTTTTAAAACCAAGTACTCTAGTACTTTAACTCAAGTAAAATTTTGACTGAGCAACTTTCACTTGTAGTTGAGTAATATTTGACCAGGAGTATCTATACTTTGACTCAAGTACTGGGGTTGAGTACTTTGTCCACCACCGGAATTGAGGGCCCGCATCCAGACAACTGCATTGAGATACAGGACACTCAGCAAACACCAGACCGCAGTCAAAAGTATTCTGGCTATCATATGGCAGGACCAGTCAAGAGACACTGCAGAATTGAGGGCCCACATCCACAGCATCAGATTAAATCAGATTAAAATATCTGTCTGAAACAGACCGATGCTCGGCTCCTCCATGAAATGTTTGTCACTTCACTGCATTTTTCTGAACCCTGCAATGTGTTTTGGCCTTTGGGAAAAAAGTGTATAGTTTTTTTTAAGGCTGCCTCAAGGGTTAAAGGGATATTTTTCAAGTGTTTAAAGTGTAATTCAAATGTAATGTGAAGGTGTGTCAGGTGTGTTGGTATGTGGGGGAGACTGGAATATCCAACTTTATCCCTCTATGGACTCCTCAAACAAAACAAAACAAAAAAATAATAAGACGGTATGGTACATGTGTGGAGGGAGCGACACCCACTTGATAGATGCTTTACTTTTTTTTTCTCATGCTCATTCTGTATATTCAAGAATTGATTATTTTTTATGTTTAATTCAGATCACCACAGGATTACCAAATGTAACATTTGGGTAAGGGATATCTCTGATCATGCAGGGGTATATTTAACACTGCATTTTAAATCAAATACATTAACCTAAATGACAAATATGCCCAGAAACCCTCAGAGGCACTGCATTTGGCATAAAAATACATGCTCAAATAATTACATGACAAAGTCCATCAGGCACAGATGAGCACTGACCTGCTCAATTTAACATTAAGGCCAAAATGCACTAGAAACTTCAATAGTTAAGTCAATTGAAGCTTCTATGGCGCACTGCACTGTAGCGATACTAATTTCAAACAAGGTAAACTTCCAGCTCTCCTCACAGATCAACGATAAAGAAGGGCACTACTTAATGGTCAAAGGTTTAATTGACCACAAACAAGTGACATTATTGAATGTTTATAGACCACCAGGAAATAATAAACAGCAGATCAAAAAAAGTTTTTAATCTTATATCTACGAAAGTGTCAGGTGTGTTGGTATGTGGGGGAGACTGGAATATCCAACTTTATCCCTCTATGGACTCCTCAAACAAAACAAAACAAAAAAATAATAAGACGGTATGGTACATGTGTGGAGGGAGCGACACCCACTTGATAGATGCTTTACTTTTTTTTTCTCATGCTCATTCTGTATATTCAAGATTTGATTATTTTTTATGTTTAATTCAGATCACCACAGGATTACCAAATGTAACATTGGGGTAAGGGATATCTCTGATCATGCAGGGGTATATTTAACACTGCATTTTGACAGCAAACCCAAAGACACATTGTGGAGATTTAACACTAATCTTTTGAATGATCCTCAATGTCAGAAATACAGAAAGGGAGAATGTCAAGAATACACTACACATAATGATAATGGCACAGTGTCTCCCAGTACACTGTGGGACGCTGCAAAATCTGTTATTAGAGGTAAACTTATCATGTGGTCAGCTCAGAAGAAGAAGGAAAAAGAGAAACAAGGATTTGACTGAAAACTTGAAGTCTTTGGAGAATAAACATATGGAATATAATGACATTGATGTTCTAAACCAGATTCAGGATATAAAACACTTTTTACTTTAAACAAAGTATATGAAAATCAAATAGAGAAGAGAGCTAAATTAATTAAACAAATTTTTTATGAGAATGGTTCTAAATTAAAAAAAACTACTTGCTTGGAGAATACGCAAACAGCAGGCCGAGAGATTTATACATAAAGTGAGACCCGCAAACCAATAAGATGTATCATACACTGGATGACATACAAATTTCCTTTGAAAAATACTACACAAAATTATATTATTTTGCTCAGCCTCAGGCAGCTGAGTCAACGGCCATATCAAATTTTCTAATGTCTTTAGACTCACCATCTGTAGGAACAGAGCAGAATAAAATAATAACTCAGGAGATAATAGAAGAAGAAATAAACAAGGCTATATCAAGATTAAAAACGAATAAAATGCCAGGTGCAGATGGCTACCCATCGGAATGGTATAAAACCTTTAGAGAGATTACAATACCAGTTCTTAAGGAATGTTTTAATTATGTTCTTCGAGGGGGGGAGACTCCATCGTCCTGGACACAAGCAGTAATTTTTGTAATTCCTAACACGGGTAAAGATAGGACAGAGTCTAGTTCTTACAGACCCATATCTGTTTTAAATATGGACTACAGATTATTTGCATTAATACTCACAAAACGAATGGAAAATATAATCCTGGATTTGATAGATACAAACCAAACTGGTTGGTTCTTAGACGATTTGGTTTTAACAGCCAGGTAGTTGGATGCCTGAAATCTTTACCTTCATTGCTCTCCCACAGCCAGAATTAAAATAAATGGGAATTTATCTAAAACAGTGTCTCTTGAGAGGGGATGTCGTCAGGGATGCCCCCTCAGCCCTACACTTTTCGCCCTCTTTATTGAGCCCCTAGCACAGGCAATCAGAGAAGATAATGACATAACAGGCATATTGATTGGAGATACACAACACAAGACCTGTCTGTACGCAGATGACATTCTTGTGACGCTTACCAACCCTAATGAAAGCTTGCCTAAATTACTGTCTCTTCTTAAAGTATTTGGTTCATACTCCGGGTACAAATTGAACTTACAGAAAACCCAAACTCTTACTTTTAACTATGAACCACAAGAAAAAGTTTACAGATTATGTCATTTTAAATGGAAGGGTGACATAATTAAATACCTGGGAGTACAAATACCTAGAGATCTAACTGCCATCTATGAACATAACTATACTCATATAACAGCGGATATTAAGGCTGATTTAAATCGCTGGTCATTATTACCAATGAACATGTATAATCGAATAGACGTTATAAAGATAAATATATTACCCAGAATGCTCTACCTTTTTCAGTCATTGCCTGTTGATGTCCCTCCCAAGCAATTCAGTGAGTGGAGCTGAATGATTTCATCCTTCATTTGGGGAAAGCAAAGACCTAGGATTCGATTTCAGACCAATCGCCCAAGGACAGAAGAGGAAGGGCTTCACTCTGCTTAGAAGATTATTACAAAGCAGCACAGTTAACGTTTTCTGGTTTGCTGGTGTGATCCTACATATGATGCGAAATGGAAAGACATAGAACAAACTCAAACAAACATACCTCTTCAATCTGTACTTGGGGAAAAATCCCTTCAGAAGAAATATTTAGACAAATTATCTAAATGGACTGCAGTCCCCTTAAACATTTGGCATAAAGAATTTAAAGACCTGAACTTCGAGAGGAATGCACGAATATTACGCTGGCAATACCGCCTAAATTTGACAACAGATTGAAACTCTGGACAAATGCAGTCTTTCAAAAACATATAACGTAGAGAAATGCAATTTCTTTAAGTACTGTCAGGATGTATTTCTGTGACCGGTGTGGTATGTTTTACACTCTGACATGACGTGTATGGTGACAGATATATGGCTGGCAGGGTGCCAGAAAGTCTGGTGGACAAGACTCTGTCCATTGTTGGCATATTTGCATGGTCCAAAAATAAACCGGTTATGTCTAGTCAGACAACCCTATATAAGCTGTAACTGTTGGAGTGTTCTTGGTTCATTCCTTCTTACTCTGTATGCTGTATGATGTGGAAGAACCCGAGCTCGTATTGAACATTTTTTTTGGGTACACCTGTGTCATCTCTTCTTTCTTCTTATTCCCACAATAATCATCACTGTAACAGGTACCTTCAACTGAGACATTATTTTGACACAAATATTAAAACTATTGGAGAGAAGGGACTGAGATTGATTAAGATATTCACTGATGCATACAAAGGTAACTCTAATAGGAAATTGATCTCAAAGATTTACTCATCTTTACAACGGGACAGGGGTTTTTCCACTCTGTATGTTAAATCAAGGTGGGAGAAAGAAGCTAACATAACACTGACTGAAGATGACTGGTTAAATATTTGTAGGACAATGTCTACAACTTCAAGTTCAGATTTATGGAGGGAATACACCTGGACACCTATAACTCCAAAGGTTAAAAAATCACAAAGTCACAACCCCGAACAAGGTCGGTGCTGGAGAATGTGTGGTAAAATGTCTGCTGGTCATTTTCACATTTTTTGGGAGTGCCCTAAAATCTTTTCTTACTGGACAGATGTGGTGACAGAGATCAGATCTATAATCAGCTCAGAGCTTGATTTTAATTTCAGTGTTATATATTTGGGAAATGTATCAACTGTCCTGAAAAAACAGGACAGATACCTGTTACAAATACTACTAGCAGGTAGTAAAAAAAAGCAATAACCAGAAAATGGTTGAGCATAGAACCTCCTACAATCCTTGAGTGGATAGAAATAATTAATGCCATTTATACTATGGAACGATTGACCTTTTCCCTGAGACATGCTACCAAGAAATGTGAAAAATACTGGAAAAAATGTCCTATTTGTCCTATTTGAAACTGTAGTGATTTCTTTATAGGTGTTTGGTTGGAGAAACAATGTAATGTATTTTTCCTTTGCACAAACAGAGTAGACTTTTAAGTTAAGAAAGAATGGGAGACATCTCACTTTGAAGGAAACACTGACGACTAGCATTAAATGGAGCCAAGGATCATAAAAACTTTTTGGACCTCAAATAACACTCATGGACATAAAGGACTTTTTCGACAATGAATGTAACGCAGGTTCATTCAATCCTCATTCTGTATGTTTAGCATTTCTCTACACCTGTGATGACCTTGTCTGTTTTAAGTTCTGTTTTTGTTTAAAAGAAAATAATAAAAATAAAGTTTAAAAAAAAAATTGTGTTGTTAAAAGGAATTTACATTAAAGCATTAACGTGTTAACTTTGACAGCCCTATTAAATATACATTCATCGCATAGTTTGTGTTTTGCAGCTACACCCTACCTCAGAAATGTTGTGTTTTTTATCTGAGAAATAATTACAAGAATATTTTTTAGTCATAATTTGTCTGCAATCTCATTATGTTAAAAAAAAAATCGTATCATTAAGCCAGTATCAGAAATTGTATCGAATCTTGAGTTGAATGTATTGTTACATCCCTAGTCACCATTACGGATGTTCCTGGTGACTAATTTCCCTGTCGATTAAGGCAAAATTGAATTTAGACTAATCGACTGGTCTAACACTAAGAAAACACTCAGAAAGCTGCTAAAATGTAGTAGAATTTATTGATTTATAATGTTAAACACTGTCCGAAAAAAATACTGTGTTTATTAAGAGCCATTTGAAGATGTTAATGTTAATGTACAATTCAATTTTCCAAAAATGTTTTTTAATACTGCCGTATACAGGTCTTACAAAGAAAGAAAATTTGAATTAGCAAAGGTCAGACTTTAAATAGAATGGAATTGGCCATGGACACTGCAATCTATACAATTCTAATCATACAGTTGGTCTAATAATGTTGGTTGGTTAATGGTTTAATAATTTGTGTATCAATTACTTTGTGGCTGATCAGGTTAATTATCAGCTAATTATTGTCAGTTTCTAACTGTAGTATGCAATTAATGGTTGACCTTTGTGTGTGTTTATCTGTCACTCACTACTGAAAGTACACAACACAATAAAAACCAGATATTTTTATAATAGTGAAATATAAAATGAGCTTTTACGTTATCTGATTGACTGCATTTATTTATTGGTTTGAATAATGGTTTACAGTCTAATGATGTGTGTTTGTATTGATTACTTACAGGAGCTCATCTGGCTAATTATCAGCTAAAACTGTTTCTGTTTCCTTTCTTCATACAGTGTAATTATTACCTATTGTTTGTGCACTTTTGTGCCATACAGTTTGTCCAGAAAGCTCAAATAAATGCGAATTCATCATAGGCCAAAGTGACTTCTCCTAAAAATGACTTCATTCCAGGCCTGAGCATACATTGCCAATAGCCAGGTCTGACAAAGAAAGAACCAATACTTACCTTAATAGTGACAACGCACTTGCCACTCTGTATTTTACATCCAGCAGCAAAGTCCTGTAACACAAGTATACACACTGAGTGTTAAAGTGAAAAACATGGTGACACAAAACACTGCATGCCAAAAACATAATATAGGACAAGCAATTTTATAATTCCTTTGGAATAAAAAAAAAACATTCAAAAAACACAGAGAAATAACCACTGGCAAAGGACGAACCCATCGTTACTTTGTGATCATCTCATGAAATCTTTGAATTGATTCAACAAAGTACGTAGTAATTTCTGTGGTACTGGATCTCTTGTTTGTTCTGTTTTGTTATATGATTTTGTCTTTTATGTGATGCAGAACAGAAATTAGAATGTAATCTTTCAAGTAATTTAGATGTAAAATGACCTTTTTTCAATTTTGGTTTAAAATATAGAAAGGGCACACTTAAGGGTATATTTCATAAACGTGTCATAAACGGACAACAACTCTTTGTCTTCATATGTGCTTAATTTATGTGCTATGAGTTATATTTTCCTGGCTCAGACAAATAGACAGTATATAGAATGTTGCATATATATAAGTTCTTGCTGCTCACACAAATTAAACAGGATTTTGAGCGGTGCTCCCTACTAAATCTTTCTGTAGCTGCCAGAATCAATGCAATTAAAATGAATGTTTTCCCGCACTTTTTATAGTTATTCCAATGTATTCCGATATTTCTTCCTCTTTCATTTTTCCATAAAGTGGACAGTCTTATTCTCGGTTTTGTTTGGAATAAGAAGTCTCCAAGGTTACGTCGACAAGTTTTACAGAGGCCCAAAGCTCAGGGCGGAATGGTGTTACCAAACTTTCTGTACTATTATTAGGCAACAAACATAAGAAATTTGAACTATTGGGTCAAATATGGGGATATTGAGGGCCCTCCGTCATGGTTGATTTTGGAGTCAAATTCTTTTCACCCGGTATCATTGAAACCCTTCCTGTACTCACCCTTGTATTCTTCTATTTCTTGTTATACTGACTGTTATACTATGATAGTGTCCTCCAGTATTAAAATATGGATTCAATTTAGACATCATCTTGGCCTGCAAACACTTTATACTGGGGCTCCACTACAAATATATATATTATACATACATCCATACATCCATACATCCATCTTCCAAACATGCAACAGAGCTGTGATAAGGGGATGAAACAGCAATACATTCCTCCATGACTGTTAGACAGAAGGCTGTACTCAGTACCTTGCTCACACCGAGAGAGGTATCAGGAGCACACACACAAGCATGCATAGAGCTCTGCCTCTTCATCTTCTTCTTCCCTCAAACTCTGATTATACCATTTTCTTTGTAGTTTTACATGAAATATTGTTGTCATGTATGAATGCAAGATACAAGAAAGGATTGCTGCAGAAACATGCCAATTTAAGTTTGTCCCACAACCATTACTTAGCACTTGAATGAATAAGATAGCCCAACTAAAGAACATTACATGTCCTGTTCAAGAAAATGGCACTAACACTGAAATGTTCTGTAGTGATGGTGTAAATAGTCTCATGCTTGCACGGTTGTTTTTCTTTCCATTTTGACAGTTCCACTTGTTTCAAAGTTTAAAACTAGGGTTGCAACTAACGCTTATTTCCACTATTGATTAATGCTGATTATATCTTCTCAATTAATCAAGTAGTTGTTTTGTCTGTGAAATGCCACAAAATGGTGAAAAAAAAAAGGTTTTTGTTTAGTGTCTCCCGAAGTGCACAATTATGGTGTCAAATGTTTTATTTTGTCTACAACCCAAAGATATTTAGTAAACTGTAATAAAGGGTTAAAGAAACCACAACAACAACTCTCACATTTGAGAAAGTGCATCAGAGAATTTTGACTTTTTTTCTCTTAAAAATTACTCAAAGCAATTCACAGATTATCAAAATAGTTGGCAGTTTGTTGGCAATATCAAGATTCTCTTGGACTGAACTAATATATTATCTTTCCTCATGTCGTTGTGATGGCCCACTAGCAGATGTAGACATAAAATATTTTTATATTGTGGTGGATTTATTGGACCATGATGCTGTATTCGCTGCGTAAAGATTTATTTCATCACAACTTACAATTTACAATTTAATTTAGCAGAAATTTTTATCTAAAGTCACGTACATCTGAGAGCTGATACAACACACAAGCAAGGATCTAGTCATGAGAGAACAACACGAATAAGTCCCATGAAGCAAAGTTCAAGTCTGACTGAGAGACTCTGACAATCGTTCCACCAGAATGGAAGAGTCTAGCAAGTGACCTTGAACTCTGTTGTGGTGGTCGAATCTGGTGTCTTTCATTTTAGATATTAGAACATGATGTTGGTCTAAAACGTGGAAGAAAATACAATTGTATTTACCAGAAAATGTAAGTGGTTGTAAGTCACCATTTACGTTTCACTTTCAAAGAAACTGCCCGTAAAAATTGTACAGATTTGATATTTGATTAGAACTTTAAAGCGGTGAAGAAATTTTCAGCAAATGCTGCTCTAGATGTGCTTTTTTTTTACAGAAATGTCTACTTAAGGATTAACAGAAGTGTCCATGAACGGCCCAGGGGATATACTGTAAATCTACAGAATTTTCCATTTTAGGGTTGAAAGAAATGTCCACAAACCTAACAGAATATGTACTGATAATTTTTTGCCAGGACATCATTCATTACTCTACAGATTGTTTTCTTACAGTGTAGCTGAGTTAACTAGAATAAATTAAAAATAAGTTAAAAAATAAATCTGTAATTTTTACCCAGTAAATACATAAATAACCTGAGGCACAGCACATCTTAAGACAGAAGTTGTTGTCCCTTTATGCCACAAGAGGGAGTATATGTTTAATGAGCTCAAGGAATTACATACATCACACACCTTATGATGTGGTGCTATAAAAGAAAGGCTGGGCAGAAATGTATAAAAACACTGCAAACTCTGGCTTTTTTGCAGAATACCAACCATGAAAAGGAAAAAAAATAAGAATTCTTTATTCAAGGGTCAGACAGATACAGCTACCATTTCCTGCCACCTACAAAGTTTTAGAGGAATGGATTCTTTTTTAAATTCGTATAGATATTCTGGGGCAGTGGTTCTCAAACAGGGGTCTGTGGCACAAGTGGAGTGGTGAAAAGTTTTTAGACTCATTAACCCTGTAAAACCCAAATATAGAAAAACACTAAAAAAAAATTTTTCAACCATTAAGATGTTGTTGTAGGAGGCCTTTAATGCTAAAAATGAGGTGTTTTTTTAAAAAAAATGTTTTTGTAAGTTTTTACAGAAATGTTGTAATATTGCAACGTTGGGCTCAATGGGAAGCAGAATCTCCTGTATTTGTACTCATTGTCTGAACAACAATACAGAACTAAGGATTCATTTGCAGGGTTTTGCTTTTGTCCCAGAACAGTATAACATTAAAAAAAAATGTAAATAAATATCTAGCCTATAGTTTTATTCATAATTCAACAAATGATATATGTTTAATCTTAGCAGTGCCTTTAGCTATAATGAAATGAAACAGAATAAGCAATGCCTGAACATATCAGAAAATAGAGATAACACAATTAAAGTGACAATAAAGTCATTTCTGGTTTTGGTTTAACTTCTATTTCAATTGCTGATTTGAGGACATGGACCAAAAAAGCAAGTGGATTTTTCATTGTTATTATTTTTTGTTTGTTTGTTTGGTTGTTTGTTTGATATATCGATATATAATGATATATTGTATATTTGTTTATCCTAATTATCAAAGTTAAATACAGTTTGGGAGGGATGATACATAGACCCCTCTTCAAGATCAAGATCTAGTCGCTCACCTGGTAGAACACATGCCTTATTTGCAAAGGCAGACTCCTTGCTGCAGAGGGTTTCATTCCAGCCCTTGGACATGTGCTGCATGTCATCTGTTCTCTCTCTGCCACCTGTCCTATGACATTCTTCAGTCTGCCCTGCATGTCATCTGTTCTCTCTCTGCCACCTTTCCTATCACATTCTTCAGTCTGCCCTGTTATTAAAGCCCAAAATATCAAGCTGTAATGTTATTCAATACATAAGACATGATTTTTAATGTCTGTAATGTGGAAACTAGCTTCTAACCCCTGAGTGGAAAATGAAGTGCTTTATACCAGCTTATCTCACTGTTAGGAGATATATTTTAAATTTTGCATGTCTAGAATAGATTTGAAAAGAATCTCAAGTCAATCTATGTTCGGATTCCTCATTAGCTCAACTGTAATTACGCATGTTACATATGCAAACACTGCATCCTTACTGCAGCGGCCCTGGTTTGATTCCAGTCAGAGTAGGGAGGAGGCTTAAGTGTTTCTTAAGCAGAGGAGAACATGACAAAGAACTGATGAGTGACAGTGAGTTAGTAAAACGCTATGGATTGGACTGTGCGGGGATAACATTTGTGGTCGATCTCATGAGAGACGTGCTCATGTAACAATAATAATGATCAACTTTTTTTTATGTACCACTTTTTTAATGTTACCAAGTACTTTACAAGATAAAATAAAACTAGACAAAGCTGATAAATCTTCCTTAACAACAATAACAATAACACTATGATGCCAGAAATTAAAGTGATCATAACAGGGAGACTTTGGTCTGTTACAACTTTCCATCAGCAGAGTGATCACACAATTACAGTGCTTTCACAGTCTTACATGGTGATACAGTTGATTTCATTTCCACTGGATGCCCACATCTGCCAGGCTCACAAAATGGCATTCATGGACACAGGAAGTACAATTAGGCTTACAAAGTATTCAGTTCTTAAAGGATAACTTCAGTATTTTTCAGCCTGGGTCTAATTTCCCCATGTGTATGTGTGTGTATGATTGATGGGGACAACTCATTTTGAAATTGGTCCAGTATTGAGGGATGCAGATGCAGCCAGCAGTCACGAAACAAGTTACAACAGTATATATGGGGGTAAATGCCTCCTGTAAAAGTTCATGCATTGAAAGTGCTTTTTTTCCACCACAGACCAGCTCAGATCACCAGTGTAAACTCTGTTAACAGCATGCAAAGCACATCTCTTAACCTTCACTTGCTCCAGGCTGTGTGTGACAAAATCTCATGGGATCTTAGTGTGTTGCCAGAAGAAAACAAAGGAACCATGACTGAGAGCCGGTCAGAGTGGAGTTGGTTGTCCCTGAGTGCAGTTGAGAGTTTCACTATATCGATTAAAAACAAAAAAAAACAACAACAACAAAAAAAAAAAAGATGCTGAAGTTGTGGCTAATTGTGCTACAAATTGATGCTAACATTCCTGTCCAGACACTGCATCTTGCAGACCATCGGGTCTGCAGTGTCCCAAGATCACTACTGCCAGCCCAAGAAGAGAATACATCCGATTTTAACTCATGTGCTACAAGTGTTTAAAGCGGCAGAAAAATTCCTCAAAGTTAAAAGTGTTTGGTGTAAATCATCCCCGCTATGGAATAATGGTGACCTTTTATCTAGGGGGATGTTGAGAATTTATTTTGAGGGAATATATTATTTGTAAGGATTAATAAATTAAAATATAAGTTACTGTTAATATTCATAAACAGTTAGAATGTAGTTTAATAAGGGACTGCATTTTTTCAGTTCATTTGATTTAGACTTAGATGTAATGGACTTCAGTACCCAGGATGCTCTAGGAAAAAGTGTGGACACGACGTGATGACATCATTGTTGTTGTTACTAGGCAGCCATACTGTGCCTCTCGTGTAGCGCATTCTATGAAATTTACTGACCATTCTATGGCCATTATCACTAAAGGCTAAAACACACCGTGCCACACTGCATCACCCTCGTCCAAGACACTGTGCTTGGAATATATCTCGACCTCAGCATCTCTGAACCCCATCTTTGCCCTCAAGCTAGCGTGTGTTGTCAGACTGAGCTCCTGTCTGTGCAGGAGAGCAGAGACAGTGGTCTGAAGAAGTGTGTGTGTGTTAAAGTGATAGTTCACCCAAAAATGAAATTTCACTCATGCCATTTACACCATGTTTTTAGCCTAAATGTCATCTGTATTCTCTCAGACTGGATCTGTGTGCACACGCCTGAAGCAGGTACACAAGCTCTCGCCCAAGTGGTGTAGCTGCAGCAAAGAAATGATGTTCCTCTTATATATCAGTCCTCGAACATTTTCTTCTTGGTTGAAAGTTTGCAAAGTCAACTGTACGCATAACAAGTCACTATTTCTGAGAAGATCTCGCTCTGTCTGAGTTGCTTCCAGGTAGCATGTAAACACAGGTGTGAAAGTATCGCAAGACCTTGTATATCTCGTGTTGCACCGCTTGGGCAAGAGCTTGTGTACCCACTTCAGGCTTGTGCAAGCAACTCCGGTCTGAGAGGTTACAGTTGACATTTAGTCTAAAAATATGGCGTCTTTTTGGGTCAAATTTTAATGTCTCAGCTCACGGACACTTGGGTTACACCACACAAAGAGTATGGAGACATTTTGTGGGTTTTTTTGTGTTCTTTTTTACATCTTAAAACTGGTCACCATTCACTACAATTGGCCGCAACGCTGTTTTCCACTGAAGCTCCAGTGTTTTGTGAACTGGAGATCTTCACCCATCAGCACAGGGATGAGTAGATATCGAGAGAAATTTAATTTGTGGGTAAACTATCACCTTAGGCTCTCAGTACTTTCTAACCTCTAAATGAATGACTGTGGATTCAAGTTTAGTTTCTCTCCTGTGATGCTGTTTATACGTTTAGGTCACTGCTTTATTTTACCATTTCTTAATATTCGCTTAAGAAGTAATGGCAATTCTTCAATTTGTGTTCACCATTGTAGAGAAAGGCTATGTAGCAGTAGGTTTGGGCCAAAAATACAATCATGTGATACTGGAACTATTGATATGTCAGATCATTCACCGATAGATTTATAATTAACTAGAGATGAACCGATCGACCGTGTGACCGGCCCTGACCGGTGACCGGCCGGTCAGCGTCACATATCCGATTCTGTGCCCGTCATTGTCACACACGTGTTCTGCACGATGGTCACATCATGCGCGCAGCAGACAAACTGACCATGATGTCAATGCAGCGCTGATAACAGCTACACACTCTGATACATGTCTGCTTGAAGCTGGTGTCAGCGACAGATTCCAAGAACAAGATAAAGAGAAGACAGAAAGTCTACAATGAGACAGAGCAGCTGACAATGTCGCAAAACAGCCGTTAACTATGTAGCTCTTCAGGCTAATGTTAGCCAGCAGCAGACTGCTGTTCACAGAGGGACAGTTAAAATCTCACCTCCTGTTCTGGCTGAAGAATAAACAACCTGTGTTGATGTGTCTCCTCAAACATTTTCTCATCCAGACTCCTTTAACTTCTGCTTCTGTTTTTCTCACGGCAAAGTTTTACGGCAGCAAACTGTTGCATCACATCCGTCTCCGGTTTGTTTACATCTGCTTCCACAGGAGATCACGTGAAATCGCGTCCCGCGAAATCCCGTGAGAATCCATGATATCGCGGGTTTTCGTGAGTCATCCCATTCAGCTGATTCATAATCTTAATGTAAAACTATAATAAGGCCTGGCTGTAACCTGGAGGACTTTGGAGAAAATGTAAATAGCATTTAACCCTCCTGTTGTCTTCGGGTCATTTTTGACCCGTTTTCAAGTTCCTGGTTTCACAACTATGGCATTCTTCCTTATAATTGCTTGACAATGACATGGATGGTTCCATACTATGCTCTTTGCAAGTAAAATTAATTATGACTATATTCATTGTGTGTTTTATTAAAATTTATAGCATCTGTGGTCTTCCCAGCTCAAATTTGACCCGGCCACAATTTGTGGTATAATGGGTCATACTATTGTGGTTTCCAGTACAATAAACACACACACACACACACACACACACACACACATACACTGACTGACACACACTGACTGACACACACACACTGTTCTGTCACACACACACACCCACTGACTGACACACACACACACACACACACACACACACACACACACACACACACACACACACACAGACACACACTGACTGACACACACAACTGACACACACACACTGTTCTGTGTTTATATGAATTTCAAAATAGTTTTGGAAATAAGTGTTATACTTTGTAAATCACATTTTTTTGTTATTTGTATCAGTCGGTTTTGACCTGGGAATATCCTGGCTAATGTTTGACATATACCAGTGAGTAATTATCCAAAATAACTTTTTTTTTTTTTTTCTTGAAAACATGGTATAATTTCAGGTAAATGAGGTATATTGGCCATAAATTAAAAGTATAGTAAAGTATAATAAAAAGAATAAGTGTAAAACAAATAAGTCTAAAATTTGTGGTAATGAGTTAGACTGAAGTTGGCTAAAAATATGGAACACAGAATTGTTTGATTATTTTATACTTTATGCTTTATAAACAGTCAAACCACACCGGGTCAATTTTGAACTGGGAAGACAACAGGTGTGACTATTTGCTGCCATTACATTTTTTTTTACATTGTTTCAAAACAGTATCCTGACTAAACTTTGACATGTACCAGTCTGTGATAATACATCAACTTATGTACCTCAGATCATAACTATATTCAAAATAGTTCAATATTTCTGCTTTTTTTTACTCAAAAATTGAGCATAATTTTATATAAATTACATCCATTACACCATATATTACAAAACAAAAGTGTAAAATATATGTTGGTGTGTTGGAAACAAGTTAACTAAAAAGGTGCAACACAGAATTTGATGATCATTTTATACTACATGCTTTATAAGCAGTCAAACCAGACCGGGTCAATTTTGACCCAGGAGGATAAAAGGTGTGTAGTAAATGGGAAGACAATATGAGGGTTAATGAATATTTAATAGTCAGTGTCATATTATGAACATCTAATTTAATTTTTACAAGAAAAGTTGCAAAAATGTTTGTGAATGCTGTCAATTCCAGTTCTTAGAAAGACTGAAAATCGGAATCGGCAGGTCAGACCCTTATAAAAACCGGAGATCGGAATCGGCTAAGAAAATTGCAATTGGTGCATCTCTATAATTAACATCAGTAATAATCCAAAATCCACACTGTGGAAATTAAATTCAAACATATTAAATAACCCCCAGGTAAAAGAAGAAATGGAAAAGGAAATAGAAACCTATTTCAAAGAAAACAGTAATGGAGAGGTGTCCCCACCTATTGTGTGGGATACATATAAAGCAGTATTAAGGGGGAAAATAATTTCCCGTTCCTCATCACTAAAGAAACTCAAACAAGAGAGGCTCAACAATTTGTACAGTACACTTAAGGAATTACAAAAAAACCCATAAGAGTAGAGCAGAATCAGATAAGGCAGTAGCAATTAAGAAACTGCAAAATGAGATAGATGAGATATATTCTGACGAAATAAAAAAAAAAAGGATATTTCTGAAACAGGCTTATTATGAGGCAGGAAGTAAAGCTATGAAACTACTGGCATACAAATTAAGGAAACAGCAGGCAGACAAAACTATTAATAAATAATGTCTATAAACAAATGTCCTAAAACAAAGAATATACAGTATAAAATGGAGGAGATTCAAAGTAGGTTTGAGGAGTACTATAAAGAATTATATTCACAACCAAGACTAGATGGAAAAATTAAATAAATATTTTCCTTAAACTTCTGAATCTACCTCTAGTTACACAGGAACAAAATAAAGCACCGGTTACTGAAATTACTGATAAAGAAGTTAAGGCAGCAATAACAAGACTTAAACCGCATAAAAGCCCAGGCTCGGATGGCTTTACGACTGAATGGTATAAAACTTTTAGCGAACAGATAACTCCAAGCTTGCGACAGACTTGCAATTGGGCACTCAAAAAGGGAGAGATCCCCCCTTCATCGAGGGAAGCCATAATCTCAACAATACCAAAAGATGGTAAAGATAAATTAGATTGTAAACAATATCAACCCATTTCAGTATTAAACGTGGACTATAAAATTTACATCTCAATATTAGCTAGAAGAAGAGAAAAAATCCTATCATCCCTTATCCACCTGGACCAGACAGGATTTATCCATCAGAGACAAACTAATGATAGCCTAAGGAGAACACTGCACATTATGTGGCATATTCATCAAAATAAGATGGAAGCAATGCTTATAGGATTAGACGCAGAGAAGGCTTTCGATTCAGTCAGATGGACCTTCCTGTATAAAGTTTTGGAGAAGTTTGGCTTCCACAAAACCTTTATTTGAACTCTCCAAGCAATATACAATAATTCCACAGCAAGAGTTAAAATCAATGGCAGCATCTCAAAATCATTTACACTGGAACGTTCCTGCAGGCAGGGCTGCCCCTGTTCCCCTCTCCTCTTTGCTCTCTTTATTAGAGCCTCTCAGCCAGTATATTAGACAAAATGAAGAAATCAGGGGTATGCATATAGCGGGAGGGGAACATAAATTATCGTTATTTGCGGATGACGTATTGATCTTTTTAACCCGGCCTCTAGTATCACTACCAACTTTGATGTCATCTTTGAAGAGATTTGGTCAGTTGTCAGGATATAAACTAAATATCCAAAAAACCCAAATTTTGAATCTCAACTATGATCCACCAAATCACCTCCTAGAAAAGTATGATTTGAAGTGTGATAAGAAGTCAATGAAGTATTTAGGGGTTAATCTTACTCAGGATATCACAAAATTATTTGAAGCCAATTACATCCCTATAAAGTCTAAAATTAAATGTGATATTTTTAGGCGGAATCACCTACCATTCCTCAGTTTATCCTCCAGGAGTCAAGATGGTTATTTTGCCTCGCCTGTTATACCTTTTCCAATCCCTGCCAATAAATATAACTAAACAGCAATTCATTGAATGGGACAAATTAATTTCCTGGTACATCTGGATGGGTAAGAAACCAAGAGTAAAATACAAAGTAATGCAATTATCTAAAGAGAATGGAGGTCTAGCATTACCAGACTTAAAAGACTACTATTATGCAGCTCACTTAAGGCCCTTGGTGTGTCTTTGTAATTCACAGTTCAGAGCAAGGTGGAAGGAAATAGAAGTTGGGAAATCTACTGGATCATCAACACAAGCTATGATTGTCGACAGTAGATTGATGGACACCTTTACAGATAAAAACAATCCTTGGATACAAGTGGCTCTTAACACCTGGCAGAGGGTAGTTTAAAAATTAAACCTGAAGGGTGTGGAGAAATTAAGATGGTGCGCATATGATACTGACTTCATCCCAAACGAGACGGATACCAGATTTAAAATATGGATGGGTAAAGGGCTAACATCATATTGCTGATGTATCCATAACAAAACACTGAAAAGCTTTGAGACACTTAAAAAAGATTATGGATTGGAGGATCAGGATTTTTTCAGATAGAGACAGAGTGAATGGAATTATAGCTGAGGGCTTGGAGAAAGTAGACAATGATATATTGAATATTTTTGTGTCAATTTACAAATCAGGAAATGGATGCAAAATAATATCCAGATTATATAAAAGTAGGGCTGCACGATATTGGAAAAAACTGACATTGCAATTTTTTTTTTAACCCTGCGATATATATTGCGATATGAAAAAATACAGGAATTTTCACCAGATGACTTGAATAGCACTTTATGTTATGCTGCACTGCTGCCATCTTGTGGACAATTAACCTGCACTGATCTTGTGACTCACTCCATATACGGGGGCGTGGTCTGTTTTGGCAAACTGATTAAGAAAGATTGTGATTGGTGGATCGCTGCACGCAGTGTGTGTCAGGTACCCTTGAAATTAAATGAACACGTTTAGTTCATTTGCCTCCTACATCGCAATGTGACTATTGCGCACACATACATTGCAATGACGATGCTCAAACGATATATTGTGCAGCTCTATATAAAAGCTTTCAGGACTCCTCAAAGACAACCACCCAACATGTAAAAAATCAATGAGAAAGAGAGGGAGGAATGGTCATATCTGAAGATGAGTGGGGGGATATCATCACACTGTTGGAGGCAATTTGGATGGAAAAATATCATGAGATTTTCATTACTCCTGCCCAGAAGAGATATCAAGGTGTTGGAATGAATTGTTGGGGGCTATGTGGAACAGATGTAGGTAACCATTATCATTTATTTTGGGATTGCCCCAAAATTACATTCTATTGGAGGGAAATTCATAAATGTTTGGAAACAGTAATTCAGATCACTATTCCATTTGATGCTTTGACAATGTATATGGGCACTGTAACACTGAATCTTCAAACTAAAACAGACAAATATTTAATGAGAATATTACTTATTGGAGGCAAAAAAGCTGTGACGAGGAAGTGGTTACAACCAGATGCTCCAACATTAGAGGACTGGTTAAAAATTATTCAGGAAAATCTACACAATGGAGAGACTAACCTTTTCTATAAAAATGCAAAGAGAAAAATGTAGGACATTGTGGTCAAAATGGATTGGATACATTAATTCACAGAGACCTGACCTACTTTAAAGGAAATTGCCATTTTCAATGAACTATGAGGAGCAGACTTTCATAGATAAATGAATGTGTATGACATTGTTTGTTCAAATGTTTATAGTTGCTGACACTAAAATGTAAGGGAGAAAAATAGTAGAAGACAAGCTTATTATGACTAAGTTTAATGCCATTATTTGAGTTATGTCTTTACTATTATGTACTTATGTAAATGTGATTTATGTACTGTCTTCGTGTACTGAATGTCTTGCAAACCTGGACTGTGAATGACCTCCCTAATAAAAACAGAAAATTGTTCTTTTCAAGTTCATTTTTAGTAATTAAGAAAAGCTATATTAACCAACATCTTACAGTGTTAGTGGTAACCCTTGAGAGAATTAATATCAACACTGCATACGAGAGTTAGAAAAACTAACAATTGTTAGTGTTAAGAAGTGTTGAATTTTAACTCAAAATAGTCAATAATTACACTAAATTAGTGTTAAGGTACCAACTCTCCAAAAACAATAAAATTAACTATCTGTGGTGTGGACCCATATAGACATTTCAAAAGTCAACAGAATTTAATAAATTCCAACAGTGTTAATCTGAGTATACAGATTTTGCTGTGTAGCTGGCAGCATATTACTTCACACAGTGGCAGTTAAAAACTCATTTCCTGTTCTGACTTAAGAATAAACAATCTGTGCTGACCAGAGGGGTGTACTACGAAGCGAGATGAATGGGTTAGCGAGCTATGTTGAGTCTAAAGCCAGGATTTTCAGTGTCACGAAAGTGGCTCTCTTTTAACCTGGCTAGATCACCATGGTAACTTATGCTAAACTCATAACTGGTCGGGAGCAGGTTATGTTCAGAGATTCAGATTAAATCGTCTGTAAAAAGCGCAGTTCTTTCACTTATAATTGTCCTAACAAGGTTGTTTATGAGCGATATAGCTTTTAAACTGAGGAAAGACAATAAAAATGAAAAGTTGTTGAGCTGTATGTTCGTAATATCACCGAACGAAGCAGCACAAACGGTATGCATCGCGCTATCATGATGGTAACCTCCATTTGGTGATGCAGAGTCATTTTTCCCATTTGCTCCAGATCATATTAACACTTTAAATTGTCATGGTATATAATCCACACACTAAAATAATGATGAAGCAACTACAGACACTTTGAATACTTTTTACTGTTATCTGTTTTGTCTTTGTGATATTGCAGCTCAGATCACTGATTAGAAAATTCATCATCATTTATCACAGACAATCTTAAATCAGTTGCACTCATTTTACGTTGTTTGGTCAGAAACTTAAGTGATCTCCACGTCTCTGTCATCATAGGACAGTGTCAGACAGACTTCATCATGTTTAAATCTGCTGTATGGAGTTTTATTGTTTAATGTGCAGTTTTCATGTTAGAATAAACCACAGCATTAAGACCACATTTAGTCGATCAGTAATTTTCTGACAGCATACTTCTTCTCCTGCTTTATTTGCAGCAACAATGTTGCTTTTTGCTGTAATGTATTTTGTATATTTTCCACAGCTCATAATTATAACAACTTGATGATTTTGACTTAAGTGGCTTGCGATCGCTTCATTTCATGCGGAAGAAGAGTCAAATGATGCAAGAAATGCCCCTTTTATGTGAGCGCGCACAGAGTCTGAAGACGAAAGCCTGGATTAACAAAGCAAGTTGATAACCATCATCGTGACACCCGTTATCTCTGATTGCGGTTTTAGACTTTGTCGATCCAGATCATGCAAAGAAAGCCTGGCTGTGTTGAGCTTGCTTCGTAGTATACCCCTCATGTCTACCCAAACATCATCCAGACTCGTTTAGGTCTCTTCTTTTGTTTTTTCCTCACTGCTAAGCAGTACTACAGCAAACTGTTGCACCAAGTCAGCCTCTGTTTTGTTTACATCTGCCTACCCATGACTTCACAAGAGATTGTGCTTCCTCTGGTACATAAACTTAATAAGACTAAGACTAAGAGTGACCCAGAGCACTTTTGGAGAAAATGTAAAAGTTATTTCATAGCCAGTGTTTTATTATGAATGTATGTGTGAATGTACAATTTAATTTTCCATTAAAGAACAGTTACAAAAATGTTTCTATATACTGTCAATTGCAGGTCTTACAAAGACAGAAAAGCAGAATTTGCAAAGGTCGACTTTAAATTAGACTTGCACCGATTAATCGGCAACGCTCGGAATCGGGCCGGTTTTCACGTGACTGGCCTTGACCGGTGACCGGCCGGTCAGCGTCACAAATCCGGTTCTGTGCCCGTCATTGTCACACACGTTCTGCACGATCGTCACGTCATGCGCGCAGCAGACAAACTGACCGTGACGTCAACACAGCACTGATAACAGCTACACACTCAGACACGTCTGCTTGAAGATGGTGTCAGCGACAGATTCCAAGAACAGGATAAAGAGAAGACAGACAGTCTACAACGAGACAGAGCAGCTGACAATGACGCAGAACAGCCGTTAAACTCTCTCGCGCTTCAGGCTAATGCTAGCAAGCTAGCGGCAGACTGCTGTTCACAGAGGGACAGTTCAAATCTCACCTCCTGTTCTGGCTGAAGAATAAACAACCTGTGTTGATGCGTCACCTCAAACATTTTCTCATCCAGACTCCTTTAACTTCTGTGTCTGTTTTTCTCACGGCAAAGTTTTACTTCAAACTGTTGCACCACGCTAGTCTCCGGTTTGTTTACATCTGCTTCCACAAAAGATCATGTGAAATCGCGTCCCACGAAATCCCGCGAGATGATCTCGCGAGATCACGTTCACCCAATTCACCCAATTCACCCATTTCATTAAAAAATATAATAAGGCCCGGTTGTAATCTGGATGATTTTGGAGAAAGTATTAAATGAATATTTAATAGTCAGTGTCTAATTATGAACACATTTACAAGAAAAGTTGCAAAAATGTTTGTGAATGCTGTCAATTACAGTTCTCAGAAAGACTGAAAATCGGAACCGGCCAAAATCGGAATCGGTAGGTCAGACCCCTCAAAAACCGGAAATCGGAATCGGCTAAGAAAGTTGAAATCGGTGCAAGTCTACTTTAAATAGAATGGAGTTGGCCATGGACATCGCAATCTATACAATTATAAGCATACAGTTGTTTGACATTGACTGTTAGATACTGGTTGGTTAATGGTTTAATATTTTGTGTATCAATTACTTTGTAGCTGATCAGGTTAATTATCAGCTAATTATAGTCAGGTTCTAACTGCAGTATGCAATAAATGGTTGTCCTTTGTGTATGTTTACCTGTCACTCACTGCTGAAAGTACAGAACACAATTAAAAGAAATTATATTTTATAATAACGAGATATTAAATGAGCTTTTAGGTTGTCATATATATTGCATTTATTTATTGGTTTGATTAATGGTTTACAGTGATAAATAATGTTTTTTTTTGTGCCTTCTCCTAAAAATGACTTCATTCCAGGCCTGAGTATACATTGTCAGTTCTGACAAAGAAAGAACCAATATTTTTATAGTCATACTTAAGCTATATCACATGGAAGCAGCTTACCTTAATGGTGATAACACACTTGCCACTCTGTATTTTACACGCAGCAGCAAATTCCTGGAACATAAGTATGCACAGTGAGTGTTATAGTCAAAAACATGGTGACACAAAACATTGTGTGGCAAAAACATAATATAGGGTGAGTAATTCCTCTGGAATTAAACCAAAAAAAAAAACCATTCAAAAACCACAGAGAAATAACTTGATGCTTTAGTCCCACTGACACATTTGGCACGAATGTAACGAGTTCTGGCAAAGGACAAACCCATCCTTACTTTGTGATCACGTCATGAAATTTTTGAATTGATACAGAAAAGTAAAGTATAGTATAGTAATTTGAATGTATTTTTTGTTGGTTCTGTTTTGTCATGTGAGCTTGTCTTTTATGTGATACAGAACAGGAATTAACTGTAAAGCAGAGTTAAGTGAGTCAGGGCTGTTTAATTTGAACTGATTTTATTACTTCATTTTCAATTTGTTCCTGCACAATAATAAATGAAATAAAAGTGAAAAATGTTATGTTATTGTTTTTTATGCCTTCACAAAGGAATAAAAATATTTGTGCAGCATTGCGCATAATTTATATAAGATGAGATAAGTACTTTAACTTTTTTAAGCCAATCATGCAATAAACTAATCAGAAATTAAAAGCAGGTGCGGCACCAGCGCAAGCAGTGGTAGCATGACGAGGAAGAGAAGGAAACAAGGATGTTCTGATACCAGCCCGAGTCTCTTGCAAAACGCATTTTCATCCAGTGAGTCATTAAATCAACATTATTACTCCCTTACTCGAATTGAGATTTGTAACACTGGTACCTCCGTCCCCTCACTTTCTTCACTTCGGATCCACATACACTAATATCAGGCATGCCCTTGTCCATAATTTCTGGGTGTTAACTGGGTATCACGGACACTTACCCTCCCTGCGCCTCAACTTTAGACTTTGAGATTCACTGACAAACAGAGTGAAATAATGTGTGAAAAGAGGAACGTAGCGTTGAGCCTCAGCACAATTTATAATGAGAACTACTAAGCAGGGTTAGTGTTATGGTTAAATTAGCTAACGTTAGCTACCATCCAGCCTAAAATGCCACAGTTGCCCTTGAACTGTCAAAATAATTTCTCTTCAAATAGCAAACTGTTACTAGCTGACATGACTCTACATTAATGTTAGCTAGCTAACAATATACCAATCACCAGCACAAAGACTTATTTATCATGTAACTAATTTTAAACTTACTTCACTTTATTGTGCGGAGTTTTCCACCTCGAGTTTCTGGTCGGTCGGTCAGTCCCCTGATTTAATTACTGCCTGTTGTCGTCAACCCGGTATGCTACATTCAGAGGGACCCGGAAATGGGAACGCTACAATTTATGAATATAACACAAGGCAGCTAGAAGATCAAACAACAAATACTGTCAGTCTAAAGACCCTGCTCAGTATTTTAAAATACGCAAATTTACTATAATAAAAAAAGAGAAAATGGTATCTCTATGAAAAAAAAAAAAAAAGAAGTAAAGAAGTTTAATATTAAGGATTTTCAGATTCAAAAGTAGGACGTCATAGTTCCTACTTGGGTTTCTTGTCCCAAGAAGAAATTTGTCTTCCCCTGCCTTTTCTGTCTCTTTGTCATGACAAAAATTGCATTTTAATTATTTTCGGCGCGATGTCATAAGAAAATTACCAAAAAGCTATCAATGTCAATTTTTTTTTATCATTCCTCAAAACAGGGTTGGGCAACAAAATGAGACTTCATCCATGCTACATCCACATACAACAAATATAAACAGATATGATCTGATGAGTATTTTCTCAAATGTCTGACATTTCATATGATATGATTATTCATTCATTTTCTGTAACCGCTTATTCTGGAGCGGGTCGCGGGGGCTGGAGCCTATCCCAGCTGACATTGGGTGAGAGGCGGGGTACACCATAGACAACATAGAGACAGACACACTCACACCTACAGAAAATTTAGAGTCACCAATTAACCTAGCATGCATGTCTTTGGACTGCGGGAGGAAGCCGAAGAACCCGGAGAGAACCGACGCAGACACGGGGAGAACATGCAAACTCCACACAGAAAGGCCCAAATCATTTCAGCATTTAGTGTGAAGGCCTGTCCTTAAATTCTGTCATGATATAACACTTTACAAATACCAATCTGAAGCAGAGGGCCATCAGAAAGTACTTTCAGTGTTATTTCTGAATGGTATCATTGTGGGACAAGTCCTTAAAAATACCTACTGTGAATGGCAACAGGTGTCCTGTCCAATAAAAAAAAAAAAAGTCAAACTAGAATGTTGTGGGTAAAGTGTCTGTTCATGGAACATCCAGTGCTGAAGGTGCAGAATGGTGTGACCAGATCTCTGTGCCATCATTCACTGCCCAGCTCTGTCTGGTCTCACAATGGACTCTGCTTGACAGGAAGTTGAAGTGATTGGGGATATGCCTGATCTTTTGGTAGACTGTATGTGTCTTGACCAAACTGCACATGCCCATTGCTGTCTCCAGTTAGATGGATGATGTCTACTGTTGGCTCTGAAATCAAAGACAGGTGAATTGGCAGTTGCAGGAACTATTAAATATAAAGCCAATATCTCAAAAAAAGTGAGAACTTTTAATTGAATATTAACAGAGATATTTATGCTGAATGAGTGCAATGACTGCAAGCAGGGGGAAACTTCTGACGAAGCTCTGTCACAAGTGATCTCTTTAGATGTTGTTATGTTATTGAATTATTGATTTTTTGACCACTTTAGGGGAAAGGAAAACAGGCTTTACAGCTTTAACAGAACATTGGCCTATCACCACTTTAAAGTTGTAAGTGAAGCTGTAAGTGGTGAACATGAACAAACAGTTGCCCATTTACAGAGAAACTTAGGCATTCATTTGAATTCAGATTTGTGTCCACCTGACAAAGATCAATATTCACTTTATTTCTGTTCAGGTCTGCACCAGATTTTCTGCTGTTTGGTGCTGGGTAGGTACTGAACAGTGAATTTATCAGCCTTTTCACTGAAGACTGAACAGCTGCCTGCTGTTGCTGGAACCTCGGTTGATGATGTTGAGGGTGAGATCTGAATTTGCCATCTAGAAAATCAGAACAAATGGTTAAAAGAAGGTTAAAACCTGTTGGTGATGATTCTTTGTGATAATTGACTAATATGGATGAATGCACTTTTAACAAACAAGAAATTGTTGTGTAAGCAGCATTTTTTTAAAGAGTGATAAAAAAAATGCTGGGCACACAAGCTGCATAAAGTAGACTGTCTTCATAGAGGATTTTGGACACTACTTGAATAATGCTGCAACTACCTTGCTCACCAAAATGACCCTGTGTGTAAATAAGACAGCTCTGGAAATTTGGATTTGTTTGGAGAAGATATTTTTTCATTTTTCTACTTACTTGGAAATAGCCTATTTCCCCCAGCTTCCCAGGTAGGGATATATTTGACACATTTTACTGAAATTGCCCTCATCTCCGAGTCTTTTAGAAATCAATTTTCAGACACTTGAATCTTCTTTATTAAAACTTCTTCCAACAGCACAGCACAGCAGACAGAGCTGTGTTGGTAGACAGAAATAATAGAACTGGAAATCAATCATCCTTATTGATTATTACAGCTCTTAATATCAAACACAAACTTCATTATAACTTAACCAAACAATAGTAACAGAGTAAATGGTAGTCATCTACTGTTTAATACAAATTTTAATACAGCTATCAAGGTAACTGCTGCCTGCCTTTTATTCCACCAAAATCCTTTTTTTTTTGTCTAGCAAAGTTTTGGCTGAACTGAAGTCCCCGATCTAATCATCACTGTATGCCACTGATACAAGTTTTTATACTAAGAATTTTTCTGATCTCTCTTCTTCCTCCCTTCAACTTGTTATATGCTTTGTTGAGCTCAGTGCTTCAATCCACTTCAAGATTGTTTTGGCTATAATAGTTCATCTTTGCTCTGGACAGTTCTATAAGCACATACTCTATTAAAAAGCAATAGTTAAGCCAAAAATGAAAATTCACTCAATATCTACTCACCCCTGTGCTGATGTGAGGATGGGTGAGGATCTCCAGTTTGCAAAACACTCCCGGGTTTCAGCAGAAAACAGCCTTGCAGCCAAATCCAGTACAATTGAAGTGAAAATTTTAAAATGTAAAAAAAAGAACAAAAACCACAAGATGTCTCCATACTGCTTTGTGTGGTGTAATCCAAGTGTGACACTCAGCTAAAAATTACACACAGGCAAACTTCAATGATGAAGCAAACAGTCAGTGTGGGTCAAAATGCCGTAACAGGCTATTTTATTACGGTGGAGGGTCGCTAACATCAAATTTAAAAAGGTTAAAAGGTCAAATATCTCGCTGCAGATGGTGTGGGCACACCGGTCAGCAGGCTGGTGCACTTGCAGTATACTACATGTGAACAAAACAAAGATATATTTAAATGCCAAAACTAGAAAATAAAGTAAACCCTCTTTACCCCAACAGAAACACACCCAAACTAATACCAGTGCCACAGCAAACCTTAAAGGATAACACCACAAATCGACAGGTGAACTCCCACTGCACCAGCTGCTCCTGTGACCGAAGGCCAACACCAGCTGCAGCACTGCAACAGAAAAGCAGAGCTATAAGTTAGCCATGTACTCCAACTGCTAAAAAACAAAATCCAAATATAATAGTAGGCCGTAAACGGCAACCAGCACTTTTCCCTGTAAATTTAACAAAGCACATGTTAAATCTCAGGCTACAGACATGCAAACAATGCTTGATATAAGGAGGCATTCTCATACCTTGCCCCTGGCACTACTGTAGGATTGTTAGGACCCTTTACAAAGAAAGAATAAATTATTGGCAGACCCACATGTTTACAGTTTCTATATTTACATGCTATGTACAAATAAAATACCTCAGGGTGCATTTTGCACCCCTACATTACCCTTAAAAACAAATAATCTCAGAACAGGATTTGTTTGGCTTACCAGAGGAGCATGTGCACCAGAGTGATTTCAGGAGCATGAGTGAGGCTTACACACCTGTGCTTCATGGCCTCTTAACAACTGCAGTGCTCTCCTCCTGATTGGCCCATTGTGCCTGACTCTCTCTATTCCCCCTGCTACAATCGTGTCCGTAAGATGCAACATTAAAATTTGACCCAAAAAGACACCCTTTACACAATGTTTTTAGCCTAAATCTCAGCTGTAACCTCTCACAACAGAGCTACATGCACACGCCTGAAGTGGGTACATAAGCTCTCGCCTAAGCTGCACGACACAAGATATATGAGATCTCGCAATACCTTCACATCTCTGTTTACATGCTACCTGGAAGTGACTCAGACAACAGAGAGAGATCTGCTCAGAAATAGTGACTTGTTACGCATACGTTGACTTCACAAACTTTCAACAAAGAACAAAATGTACAAGGCCTTCGACATAGAGGAGGAACATCATTTTGTTGCTGCAGCCATGGACTACAGAGCGAGAGCAACAGAAACCTTGTAGTGTAGTGTACAAAATCCTTTCCAGATTGAGAAAGGCCCGACTTATGTTTCAGGTGTACATGTGGCTCTGGTCTGAGAGGCTACAGTTGACATTTAGGGTAAAAACATGGCGTAAATGGCATCTTTTTGGGTCAGATTTTAATGTTGCAGTTTATAGACACTTGGATTACACAACACAAGCAGTATGGAGACATTTTTTGTGTTTTGTTGTGTTTTATTTTATTTATTTATTTTTTTAATTTCAAAACTGGTCACTGGATTTGGCTGTTTTCCACTGAAACCCGAGGAGTGTTTTGTGAACTGGAGATCTTCACTCATCCTCACATCAGCAAAGCGTCAATAGATATTGAATGAAATTTCATTTTTGGGTGAACTATCACTTTAAAGAATGGTACAACTGATGGATTGATTATTTATTAGAAAATAACTATCTTACAGCAACCAACATTTTAGCAGCCATGGCTGCCAAAGATAACAACCGCTTCTGAGTTAAGGGTCAGATGAATGATCATTCCTTAATATTAGAGATGGCAAACAATAAAAATTTATTTGTGTCATATTGGACAATTTTTGAGACACCCTTTCCCAGAATGTTTTGACTTCAAGACACTCCCATACCATACGCATAAATGTATCTACCAAATTAACATTACACAACGTGCAATTCATCATACACAGATACTTTCATCAAATGTCTTTTCTTTGGTGCCTCGATGAACAGGTGCTATGGAAAAAAAATACACACACACACAAAAAAAGAAATGCTGGCTTTTTTGACTGGTTGACCTTTTTTTTTTTTTTTTATCAATTCCATGAGTGGATGAATGGAACACTGTAAACCTGAATAAGTTAGCAGTTACTAACTTAGTACTCTAGTACTTGCCTAACTAATAAACTCAAATGCTTGGACTTATCAGGGCTTAAAAAATTGGAGTTTGTGTTACATGTAGTCTTTGATTACAGTGAAATAAAATGATTGATTATGCAACTCTGAATTTTCGTTCACCTTACTCACTGCAAGAGCTGAATAATGTTCAGTATGAAAACTAGGCGTGTCACAGTAAAATGCAGAAAAAGCAACAACAACAACATCAAAAACCCCAAATCAATAAAGTTTAGTTTCTTTTCATTTACTTTGAGCAAAGAGTAGTGCAATTTACTGGGAGGTGCTCAGACCGAGGATACACTGGTGTATCCCTTAATTGGGCAGTTTTGGCAATTTTCATCCTGCATCATCAAGACCCACAAAGGGAGATCAAAGTCCAGTGACTGACAGAAGTTTCTGCAGCACTTGCACCTGCATGTTGTGAATAATGACACAAGCAAGTGGAAAGTGTGATGTGTGTATTACTGTGCAGATGACCATAATGCAAGCCAATAAATAGCCTAAGTAAACAAATAACACTGATCAGTTGCCTATATTAATTAGAAGATGGAAAAAGGAATATTAAATGATGATTAAAATCAGCATCAGAAAGAATACTACCAATAATCAGCCATTTCAATTTACAGATCTAACTGAATGCTGTCAGGTATTGAAATCTTTCTTAGATTTGTTTCTGTGAACATTCGTACCAGTCAGTTTGACCGCTGATACGGCTGTTATCAGCTCGTCATCAGTAACTGACGCCGCTTCAGACTAATGCCAAAAAAGGAACCAAGGATTTTTCATCTCACAGCTCTGTCTCCTCCGTCCTCACATCTCTGTCATGACCTCGCTGGGTGGAGCAAAGATGTGAGGAGAGGGAGCAAGTGGAGGAGATGAATTTACAGAATGAAAAGCATCCAATGTCCTTGTTTTGCTGCACCGTCTTCTTTGGCTGTTCTTTGTTTTAAATGGCAGTTGGCAAACAGCATTTTGGTGATTTAATGCCACCCGCTGGATTGGAGTGTTACTTCACTTGCCAGAATGACAATAGTGTGACTGAGGCGGTCAGAAAACAGATGTATTTGTTGTATTCATCATGCACATGCTGTGTACCGAACTGTGACACCAGTACCACGATTTTGATGATGATCAGGAGTCAGACGAGTCCCAGTTTTCAAGGAGCAGTAAGTAATTCTGGAGGAAGACATTTGATTGTTAAGTCTCATTCCTTGGTCATCAAATACGGATACTTTGGGTTGATGGCTTGAGCTGAAACAAGAAGCCCAAGAAACCAAGACAACTCCACACCTTCACACTCCAGTGACTCCAACATGCAGAATCAACTTTCTGTGAAACAGCTCAGGGACCTCTGGCCCACTCTTCATATGCAGTCTGAGGTAATATGGTTAATCTCTGTCACCTGTTTTTCCTTTGTCAGTAATGTATGTCACATTATGCATAGTTTTATCTAATTTAATTAATCTTGAAATCATTGGTTTTACTGTGAATTTATTTATTTTGACTTTATAGATTTGTTTGCAATGAGATATTGAGTTTATGTAGTGACTTTTATGTTGCAATCATTACTAATACTGCTTTACAAACATTTGGCCATAATAAGAAAATGCTGTTCTAATCCTGTTCTGATTTTATTATTCTTTTTTAAATAAAACAATAATTTATCTTAGTGATTCACAAACCTAGAACTTAATGTACTTATTCTTTTCTGAAATGTAGCTGTATGTATGCAGCGTTCTAATGGTCACAAGAACCTGCCCTTGAACACCGAGTTTGATTTCCACACCCCTCAACTGATGATCTTATTCAGACAAAGGGCTTCCAAAACAAGACAAAAACAAGATTTCACGTGCTATGGGTGATATATTCAAGTGCACGACCAGCAGGTGATTATGCATTTCACAGGTTAAATTTTTGGAATGTTTAATTTGATGGTTCAAATGAACTTTAATTCCACAATTGCTCCACTGCATAGTCCCCGTTTTTGCATGTCCATGCTCTTTCTCTGATTGCACCAGATAAATCAGCACAAGACGTGTGGACTTATTTTCTGATGCTGTAGTGGCCAGTTGGTTGGAACGGTTTGGCATTGGGCTTGATGAATAAATTTGTCACAGAATTTACACTATTTTTATCCTCTTAGGAACTTCATGACATCAAACACAAGGTGTACTGCTGTTCTCCTTGGCCTTCCTGTGTATCATCTGTTAAGTTTCATTTAAGAAAAACCAGGCCCATTCTTTATTTATTCATTCATATTTTCATTTCTTTCTTTTTTTTTTATAATTCAGGTTTTTATTTGAGTTTTTACTTGGTACATGACAATCGTACAGTGCTCTTTAACATTAAAGAACAGGGCTCTTATACATAAACATAAATGAAAGTATCAATGATATTACAAGGTGTGGAAGTTCCTAGAAAGAAAAACAAACAAAAAAATAAATAAAATAAAATAAATATCAGAGGGAAGGAAATCAGCTGTCGTCCTACTGACTGACAGTAAAAGTAATGTAGGACCAAAATGGTTCCCATTCTGGCGCTGTGGTACCATCTCTATTATTCAACTTATAAAGCATACATTCATATGAAGCAGTCTTTATCATCATATTTACCCATTCTTTAAACGGTAAGGCTTTCAGAGTTTTCCAGTGTTTAAAGGGGACCTATTATACTCAATTTCGGGCCTTTGTATTTGATTTTGGACTCATATAGAGCAGCTACACACGATCGCCCGCACAGAAAGCTTTGTAGATCGTCAGGACGCTGTGCCTCTCGCTGCATCTCTTCCTTGTATTTTCTGCATCCCGCGAAAACGGTCTGTGTACTTTACTCCGCCCCCCGGCCCTCCTCCATTTACGCCTCCCGCCGAGCCCACTCCGCTGTGATTGGTCACACTCCTGAGGACTTCCGAAGGGCTGACAAGCGCTGCCGAGCTCGGCTACCGGCTAACCCAGCTTCGTATTGGCCCGTGTTGACAAAACAGTCCCCTGTGAAGTGCCATAGACAGACAAACACAGAGGTATTTTTCCATTGCTGGCCGGGAAAAAGCAACTCTATCCACTTCTGCCTGGTGCTCGCCTCTTTAGGAAAACTAAACAAAGTTAACTTTCCCTCACACCCGAACAATCATTTTTGGAAGCCATTGCTCAACGTACTAACACTGAAATCATTGTAGACAGCAGGGGGCTGTGCTACGAAGGAAGCTCAACACAGCCAGGCTTTCTCTGCATGACAAAGCCTAAAACTGCAATCAGAGATAACGGGTATCATGATGGCGGTTATCAACTCACCTTGTTAATCCAGGCTTTCGTCTTCAGACTCTGTGCGCGTTCATATAAAAGGGGCGTTTGTTGCATCATTTGACTCTTCTTCCACATGAAATGAAGCGATCGCGAGCCTTACTTAAGTCAAAATCATCAAGTTGTTATAATTATGAGCTGTGGAAAATATACAAAATACATTACGGCAAAAGCAACATTGTTGCTGCAAATAAAGCAGGAGAAGAAGAATGATGTCAGAAAATGACTAAATGACTAAATGCGGTCTTAATGCTGCCGTTTATTCTAACATGAAAACCGCACATTAAACAATAAAACTCCATACAGCAGATTTAAACATGATTAAGTCTGTCTGACACTGTCCGATGATGACAGAGACATGGACATCACTGAAGTTTTTGACCAAACCAACGTAAAAAGAGTGTAACTGATTTAAGATTGGCTGTGATAAATGATGATGAATTTTCTAATCAGTGATCTGAGCTGCAAAATCACAGAGACAAAACAGATATCAATAAAAAGTATTCAAAGTGTCTGTAGTTGCTTCATCATTATTTTAGTGTGTGGATTATATACGATGTCAATTTAAAGTGTTAATATGATCTGGAGCAAACGGGAAAAATGACTCTGCATCACCAAACGGAGGTTACCATCATGACAGCGCAATGCAGACAGTTTGTGCTGCTGTTACATTTTTACATTATATGGATTCGTTCTGTGATATTACGAGCATACAGCTCAGTAATTTTTCAATGTTAACGTCCTCCCTCAGTTTAAAATCTAAGGACAAAAATTTGTTAAAGAATAGCGCGTTTTACAGACAATTTAATTTGAAACTCTGAACATAACCTGCTTGCGACCAGGTTATGAGTTTAGTAGTTACCATGGTTACCAGGTTAAAAGAGAGCCACATTCGTCACACTGAAAATCCTGTGTTTAGACGCAACATAGCTCGCTAACACATTAATCTCACTTAATAGTTCACCACTCAGAGCAGCGATATAATTTACGAAGCAGAGCGGGGGAGCGGGCAGGCCTAGAGCACATGCCGGGCAATGACCATATAAGTAAGTCTGGCACGCATTGACGTCAATGTTACTACACCGTTAAAAAAAGACAGTAAAACACAGCGTGCACAGCCATCCAAAACAGCTTGCGGGACTCGCTTCCAAATGCATGAACCTCATTATTTGACGCTTTGGAATCGTTTAACACAAGTATCCAACATTGTGACAACATTTATAGGTCAGAAAAGAGGAAAAAGCATAATAGGTCCCCTTTAAGAATAATCCTAGCTGCCACTGAGACCCCAACCATGATAACAGAGAATTTTCCTTTTGATATATTATCTATCTGTCCTTTGTCACCCAGTAAACACAGTGTAGGACAAAGTGGCACAGGTCTTTCTAACCAATCACTTAGAATACGTACGACAACCATCCAGAAGTGCTTGATAATTGGACATTCCCACAAACAATGTATCAGAGTACCGCTATCATTTTGACACTTCCAGCACAATGAGTTGTTCATGAGGCCTAATCTATTCAGTCTCACAGGAGTCCAATAATATCTTTGTACAATCTTATATTGTGTACATTTGCCTTTACATTCCCTTAAAAATTTCCCACATTGTGAGATTATTTCCCTCCATTCCTCATTCCCAAGAACAACCCCAAAGTCATTTTCCCATAAAACCTTCAAATTGTTTAGATCAGTACTGAGTGTAGAGTTCATTCTTCTGTAAAATATCGAGGCTCTGTGATGGTGTGATGGCAAAACCAAATACTCTAAAATATGGTTGTCTTCAGTTTGCCAGTCTACTGACATAACACAGTGCCTTGTCTGAACATATTTCCAAAAATGTTCCTTTCCATTTAGGTTATATTTACTCAATACATCAATATAAGACATAAACACTTTACCATCATACAAATTATCCAGCGTACATATTCCATGGTTGTGCCAACTCTTCCAGTAGACCGGTGTTTTACCAATACAGATTGCAGGATTTTGCCACAAAGACAAATATGGCTGTTTAGAATGAGATTTAATCATTTCGTGTATCTTCATCCAAACTTCCTTGGAATGCAACATAATAGGGTTAGAGATTCTACCTGAATTTTGAGAGAGGAGCTCTATGGGTGTAAAGGGAAAGGATAAAGATTTTTCTATAATGGGCCAGTCTAACTTGCATTGTCCAGTCCAATGTAGGGCAAGTTTCACCATCTCAAAAGAGATATAGTACAATCTTGGGTCAGAGCATAGCCAGAGCGTTGAGCCGATCTTGTGACATAGTGTTTCTAAGGAAAGTTTTTATCCTCTTTAATGTAGAAAAGCACCACTCAGACTCTGATGTTGTCATTGGTGTTGTGATGATGATGTTGAGAAGACTTACAGTTTCAGTGAATGTTTCTCCAAGGTCGTTTTCCATCAAAACCTGATAGAGAGCCAGTGCACCTTTGCAACTCCGGAACTCCTCATTCTCGTAGATCAGGGACAGTTCTGTTTTAAATCTGGCCTTGTCCAATGAGGGATAGGCTTCCACCGTGGTTTCCAGTGCTGAATCTGGGAACTTTCTGCTGTGTTGTTGGAACAAGTCTCCTTGCAAGACAGTGGCACTGATGAGGTGCTTGGTGAAAGAAAACCTCTCCTTGGCATGGCTCATGACGGTGTCACATACCTGTGTGATAACATACAATTATAAAAAAGGTAAAGAATTAGGTCTTCACGTCTCACTACAATCAATGTTCTGAATAGCTAGCCTATATTGTGTAATAAACCAAAATGGTTAACTGTTTGGAGTGTGCAAAATTACGCACGGATCTATTCAACCAGCTATGACAGAAGCACACATAACTTTTTTCTCTCAGGTTGGGCCGGACTCCTATGGTCAAATATAGTGTCTGTATATTTTGTATGTTATAGATCATAATTGTTCAATCATTGTTTTTCTGGATCATAACAAACAGGCAGACACACACTACAGCTGCTCCAGCTGTCATGCTGACTCATCCGATAAAGACAATCTTTAGGCTTTATAATTATAATTCTTTTCCTCATTAGTGAGTTCATCTTAAAAGAAAAAAAGTGTTCTGTGATTGTAGAGACGTGTACACTTCAGCCAAGCGTGAGACACACGTGAAAGCTTTTAACTTCAATATTTACTTTTTATTGCTGATAGAAAATATGTTTGAATAACACTTAACTAATCGACACTCAAGTGGGAGGAAGAGAATGATCATAAATGAAGGTGTTTTGTGATTGTGAAGACGTGTGTGTGTTTCGGCCAAGCCCGCCCCGCCAGGTGCTATCTTGTGCGGAAAAACCACAGACTTTGCGCTTCGACCAGGTTTTGGCTGGTCTTAAGCGCAAGCGCGTTTTACTCCAATGTGCTCAGCACAAGATAGCAAACACACCGGGCCATGCCTTCATGTTTAGATCTCACACCCACAGCGCACAGACCCAGCGCAAGCGCGTTTGCTATCTTACCCACATGGCAAAAATGGCACTTGCGCTGGCGTAAGATAGCAAAATCACTTGCGCTGGCGGCGCAATGGCTCCACAATCACCAAACACCTTAATTTACATTAGTCTTTATTCTCCACAGGAGTGTCGATTAGTGAAGTGTCCTTTGAACATATCCACCAGCAATAAAGTGTGAATATTGAAGTTAATAGTGCAGGTATGTGTGTGTCTTGCCCTTGGCTGAGGTGCGCACCCTCATCTCCACAATCACCAAACACCTTTCATTTATGTTTAAAAGTCGTGCACTCGCATGTGTGTCTTTGAAGTTAATCACACTAATAAGTACAACAGTACTATTATTATTATTATTATAATTATAAAGCCCAATAAATCTCAGCAGACCTGCAAACAGGATCACAGCTGTCTGATAGTCTTTTTTAGATGAGTCAGCATGACAGGTGGAGCAGCTGTAGTGTTTATGTCTGCGTGTTTGTTATGATCCAGAAAAACAATGTTTAAACAATTATGATCTATAACATAGAAAATATACAAGACACTATATTTGACCGCACAAGTCCGGCCCAACCTGAGAGAAAATGTTATGTGTGCTTCTATCATAGCTAGTTGGATATATCTGCGTAATTTTGTGCACTTCAAACTTAGGAAACTCTCTCTGATTATTTCACAGCGGGTCAGAGGAGCGAGGATGGGAGGAGGAGATGATGATTAGGTGGGAGAGGAGAAGAAGAAGGAGCACAGACAGCCGCGTATCTGTGCCTTCACCTGGCTCAGGTGGGCCAGTGGAACCAGGAAGCTTTGCAGCTAGACTGGATCGGTTCACCTCCCCTCTCTACTGCACCATCTCTCTCCCCCGATCCTCAGCCAGCAAAGTTAATAATGATGGTGATTATAACAATTAATTATGAAATATAACATACTTTCAACGTGGTCCAGGTTAAAATATAACCAGTTACATATCTGCATGACATTTGCAGTTCATTTGTTGTAAAGTTTCTTGCAGGCGTTACTGTAAAGTAAACAATTTCGGCATGAAGCTGTTTTGGAGACGTCCTGCTATCTCCATATATCGCGTTTTCACTTCTCTTACCAGGAGATCTGTCTCCTCACTTTAAAAATCTTTTGTCTTTGTTTCTTCCTGGTAAATCCGCCGTCATGCTGCCTCCGCTTGCGCTGCTGGCGCACCTGCCTCTCAAAGGTGATGAGAGCTGACTTTCTGATTGGTTTATTGCATGTTCAGGCCTAAACTCGCCTGTGAATTAATGAGGGCACTTGGGCACGTCTGATAGGTCTATCCCGCTTTGCGCTGGTGGCGCAAAGGGCGGGGCAGGGCAAAATATCACTCCCGCCCCTGGCACAAGACAACAAGGTTGGATTTGGACACACCTTGAATAAATTAAATCCATTGCACCTCCCGCCTTCCACTTACGCTTTCGATCAGCACAAGACACGACCCTAAGGCACGAGCTCAAGATAGGGCCCTGTGTTTCTCTGTGTCTCTGTGTGTGTAAGCAAGTGCTGACCTCCAGTGCCAAATGGTGCTGCGTGTCTTCTCCCAATGTTCTCCGTTTCTTTGTGGGTGGCTCCTGAACAGGTCCCCTGTACTCCTCATCCTCAGCCAGATTAGGAACAGCTTCCCTGATCCAATACATAAGTTTTATGAATCAGCTGTGAAAACCGATTAGGGATATATTAACCAAACCCAAGGTTGTTATAATTACTAGCAATTATATTTCATCTAAATTTCACATTAATTAATTATTTGAATAAGATGACATATAAGCATTTAAGGCTACACATAATTTATGCAGAGAATTAACAATTAGGCTAGGCTACATAATAATGCATTTAACATACCTGATAGCCTGCATGCGATTCATGAATGTCTGGGTGATTCCTGCGATGTAGACAGCATCGATGTTCCTCTTCTGGAGCTGATTATACAGCATGTCCACATGTGGCATGATCTTATGGAACAAGGCTAGGAAAAAACACAAAGCTTCATCTTCCAGCATTCTCACATAGCCTCCAGCCTCTCTCTTCGTAGGGCTATCAAACGCTTCACTGTTCCAGATGGTCTGAAAACACTTCACCAGATCATTCTTGTGCTCATAGACTGTGTTGACTGCACCACTGTTGAAGTTCCAACGTGTTGACGATGCACTTGGAAGTCGGTGCGCCACCATCTCATCTAGCACTGCAGTTCTCTTGCTCGCTTTTGAGAAAAAAGAAGCAAATCCCCCCATGTCAGTAAAAAAGTGAATGATCTGAGGGATGTGGGAAGTTGCCTGCTGCATTACCAGCTTTAACTGATGGGCATGACAGTGAATGTAGTGAGCGTTTGCATAGATGTCCTGTACGTTTCGCTGCACTCCTCCAGTGGCACCCCTCATTACCGCAGCCCTATCGTATGCCTGGGCCATCAACTTTTTTTCTTGTCCCTCGGGAAGGATGCTGTGCAGCCTCTCCAATAAGGCACTGGCTATTGAATCCGCACAGCTGTTGGGTAGCTTGATGATTTCATAGAACCGCTCCTGTATATTGTTGCGTCCATCAATGTACCTTAGTACCAGGACTAGCTGACAGTGTGTGGAAATGTCGGTAGTTTCATCAGCCTGGATTGCTAAAAACTCAGCTGTCTTTACTTCATCTATGATCTGTTCTCTCAGAACTGCCAGCATACAGTCCAGGAGCTTGTTCTGAACTGTCTTCGAGGTGCCTTTAAATACGGTCGCATTTTCAAGGTGCTCCCTCAAGTCCCAATCAATGGATGCCATTAAGTTGACTAAACCTCTGAATATCCCGGTGTTGTCTTAGGAATCCCTTTCATCATGTCCCCGCACTGCTAATTCAAAAGCACCACAAAATTTTACATTTATTTTGGATAAAATATTACGGTTTTTATCTACCTCTTCATTGTGCCTTCTTACAGCAATGCGGTCCCCATCATCTAGCTGCGTTGCTATGCTAATCTTTCCGAGCACAGCTAGCTTTATGCAGTTTTCCATGTGAATTTTGGACCTCTCATGCTTCTTGATCCGTTCAGAGAGGTGCTTTAAGTCAGTTAGTCCAGTCTTTGTCCAAGTTGAATCACATTTGTCACTTCTGAAGAGGATACAGGGGAAACAGAAAAGTGCATTGGCTGCTCCACAACCTGCCAGCCACGTCTTACGGTTCAACCAGCTCAGACAAAAACTCTGTTTGTACAATTTATCTTTCTCCTTGGTTTGCTGGGAAATGTTCATTTCAGGTTTGTCGGGTCCCAGCTCCTTAACGAGAAGTTTTTCCTCCGTTGTCCATCTCGCAAAAGGGTACATTAATAATTTCACCGAATTTGGTGGAAGCTGTGCTTGAACTCCAGTTGTCACTGCCATCGCCATCGCCATCGCCATCATCTCTCTTCCTCGTCACCATAGTTTTTTTTCTCCTGCTGTAGGACAGAGTCTGGGAGTCGCACTACAAAAAAAACCTATCACTGGCTCCTCACGTAGCTCTAGCAATCATAAACCTTCACACATTTTACGTAGCAGTTTGGGCTACATTTCCAGCGCCCCACCGGCATTAAATTTGGTGACATTGATAGGCCAATTATTAATAATTTTTCCCTAGCAACCATAACCGGATTGGCTACTTAGCTGCAGGTCAGGGGCACTTTGCCGAGCGCCCCGTGAAAGAATGATACACTGTAGGTCAGTCTAATCAGAGGCATGCAACTAATTGTGATCACACCAAAATCTAATTAAAGGCCCTGTCAACCATAATATCCACTCAAAAAGAAAAAAAAAAAAAAAAGTGGCTGTTGACGGTATTACACTAGTCTTTATCACTTGATTAAAGGCAGGTGTAATCATTCCCACAAAACAAAACAAAAAATCAGGTACGAACTTCAAAACAAAGTTTGAGCTCATTAAATCTGTCACCAGGAAGTGCATGATTACTCAAGCTCAGTGTGACAAAGACACATTTGAAACATTTGGATGAAGAAGGTCACAAAGCTAGCTCGTCAAAACTGCAGTTTGTCCAACAACAAGTGACATTTTTGGGTCATGTGATGACATGTGAGGGCAAATCCCTCTCCCAAAAAAGAGTAAAAGCATTTTAAAACATTTTCAAACTCAATCATAAAGACACACGTTATGCCTTTTGTGTTCCTGTTGCAGGCCCTTCATTCCCACTGGTGTTTTCACTGGTGTCCTCAAGGCCCCCCTGAGTGCAATCGCACCTGGGTGGGGCCTAGAAGCACATAGTAAAGTGACATGGACTGCTGATGCAGGGTAAACATTTGTTGACTTAAAACTTGTCCTTCGGAAGACTCTGACGACTCCAACTCTTGGGTTACCAGATCCAAACCGACCTTTCGCTCAGACTGTAGACAAAGAGTGTTGAGTGTTACTCCAGGACCACGGAGACAGACAGAGACCTGTAGCCTACTTTTCAGCTAAACTACAGGAATTCCTACTTTTAAAGGTGACTGTAAACTAATTCTGCTCTCGTATGTCTCCGCCAGTCCCACCAATCTTACGTTGTTTCTTTTGCAATGATTCTCCAGGATTTACACACGGTCCCATAGCATATCCACCTTTTTCCCCATGGTACCGGTGTTTGTCACAAGGCCCTCAGTCGTGTCCTCCAGCTGGGAGATTCGCTCCTCCGCCTCCTCCACTCGTACCTGTAGCCCGCTGACAGAGTTTTTCAGCTCGGTGGTGGTTTCTTTGATGGTCACTACATCAGCAGCTACTTCCGTCAGTTTAGTACTCAGTTTGGTTATTTCAGCAAAGATTTTTTCCATACTTATTTTCTGTTCTGCAGCTTCGTCGGGAGACTTGTCCTCATTAGCAGCTAGCTTGTTCCGAGTAGCTATGTGGCCCATATCCTTAAAATATTTCGACGTTGTCGCCATTTCTCACCGCCAAAAATGTAGTCAAAGTACTAAGAACTTTTCTGGGATAAAGTCTATCAATATTTAGCTCAAGGTAGGCAAATAAATATGGATTAAACAATTAAATTAGTTGCGAGTGGTCTGAGCCCTCCTACAGTGCTGCCATCCTGCTCAGCGTACCCACGTGACTCCTCATTTTCATTTAGTTCTAGGGATAACCTAATCAGCATTTCTGTAAATGTGCCAGTGTTAGACAGACAGTTAGCTGGCTAAATTTCAACTGCAGGTGAGAAGTTTTGAAACCTATGAAGTGTATTTTTTGGCCACTTGGGCTGTGTTGATTATATATATGACAGCCACCCCAAACTAGAGCTGTAACATGTAATTGTTTAATAGATAATTAATCAACTATCAGATTAATCACCAATAATTCTGATAATTGATTAATCACTTTGAGTAATTTTTTTAAAGAAAAAAAGTCTCAATAGTCTGTTTTTAGTGTGAATATATTCAAATGTTTTTTTTAGTCCTCTGTGACAGTAAACTGAATATATCTAGTTTGTGGACAAAAGAAGACATTTGAGGACGTCATCTTGGGCTTCAAGAAACGCTGATCAAGTGATTTTCGCACTTTTTTTGACATTTTATAGTCCAAGCAACTGATTGATTAATCAATACATTAATTCTGAAATAATAAATTATGAAATATTAAAAATAATTGTTAGTAGCAGCACCACCCCAAACAAATCAAATAAATGTCATTAGTCCAGTAGTGGCACACCTAAAAGTTATCTTACCTTCTCTGCAATCAAGAGCACTAAACAGTAGAATGAAAACAGATGTATCGGACTTGTGTATACAGCATTTTTATGACAATCAACCATAATCAAAATTCTTTGCTCACCTTAGTTTCCATTGTTTTCACTGGATGCGATTAGTGCATTGTCTTTCTGAGCCACAGCCAGATCTTGGGGTGAATCACTGGGACTCTGGTTCACTACCAGCCTATAAGGATCTGTCACTGCAGAAGGTGATGTGGTGATCAACCTCACCAGATTGTTGATGCATCCCAAAAAGACTGACCAACACTTTTAAATTCACTTAGAGCTGCAAATTAGAGCTGCAAACCACGGCTGCAGACTCAAGAATGACTCGACGACACAATTTTAGAATTCAAGATCTAAACAAGATTAGTGGATTCTGAAAAGGAATAGTGAACTTTAGTGGCTCACTCAGTTACAGCATGGTCTGCGACATGAATATGTTGTTGTCCATGTTGACAACTGTTTAGCTCATCTTGTTCAGATTGATGTAGTCTACAGGCTTTCAGTACACATTGTATTTGAACTTGTTTATGTAATAAATTTGCATTGAACCATTGTAAAAAAGATATGTAGTGTTCATAACCTGTTATGTGACAATTTTAAAGATCTTGTTTTTAAAGGTACACTTGTAGTTTTGGGAAAGAATTTTGAATCAAAAAAGAATATTCACGGATACATACATGACTGACTGAATTAATAATTAATTACAGAATAAACAAATTGTCCTCAAAGAGCATAATTTTCATATTGTTTCTTTTCTTTGCAGGGACCCAACTTTCTGGCTTCAGACAGTGTTTTAGGGACCTCATTTCCCTCTTAGGATCCCTTATTTATTCAGTTATGAAAATATATCAATATTTGCGTTTGTATTATTACTTCTCTGAGTTTGAATTTCTTTTCCAAAACTGCATAATGCGCCTTTATAGTTGCTAGGTTTACACTAAATGGTCAGAAGTATGCCACACAGTACCTTCATAACTGTTAAAAGGATGGTTCCTGTTATTCGAAGTGTGTTTGTATAGGGTACTTATCCATAGTCAGTGTATTGCCCACAGTAGATGTTAGTTGCCTGCTTCTGGTTTGGAGAAGCAGCAGGAGTACCGATGTAGATGAGCTAAACAGTATACTGCTTTAGACAGGGTTAGCAGCAAAATATTTTAACCACTTGAAAGTGTTCTTCCCAACAAAAAAGTATTTAACTTTATGCAATATTTCAAATATTTTCACTGCTTTACCTTCCTGTCAGCCAGCCTTTCCAACAGGATCTCACCTTTATACAAGCCAAATATCATATCTCCAAAGCCACCCGAGTCTTAGCAGAAGCACTACTTACTTAATACATGGTTGGTTTGGAGGGAGGGCGCAATATTTGGCTTATATAACAGCAGTATACCATGAGAAAAGGCTGCCTGGTAGAAAGGTGAAGCTGAGAAAATCTTCAAAATATAATGTACATTTAAACTGATACAAATTTTTGTAAGTGGTTAAAATATGTTATATGTTGTTGCTGACCCTTTCCTCAACAGTGCATTGCTACGCTTCTGTGCTGGTAAGCGTCTTTGCTTCTACAAAATTGGAGGCGTGTCAACATCCATCGACTGCAGTTAAGTCAGTGTCTCATACAACCTAGGTTCTGTATAAACACCTGAAAAATGTTAGAAATTAGTTTTAATACAAATATGAAATATTGTAGTTAAAGATATAGTTTTTGCACACTTTCCTGATATTGTTAGTTACATGACGTTGATAGATACTTTATTTTAAACCAGATTTCCAGAGGCTTTGAGTTGCTACACGGTTTACAGATGGCCAAATGTGTTTCTCTGCAATTATAATGTTCTTTTAGGATAAAAAAAGAAATAAAAAATTACTGAAACTGACTGCCTCACTTTTTTGAGTACATTTCTCAGCACTCTTCCTTTATACATAAATAATATTGTATGACACAGAAAAACATCTTCTTTTTTAAGTTTTAAGTTAGTGTTTTTGAGTTACGGACAGTTAAGAGGGCTTACTGAACATGAAAGGATGGGTTTTCATTAGGCCTGTCACAGTACGTAACAGCCAATGAAATACAAGTAATTTTTCCAACAACCAATGAAAGCACAGATGTGTTTTTTTGACAGCCAATCAGAATATAGGGAGATTTTACAACAGCCAATCACAATACAGGGGGATTTTCCAGCAACCAATCAGAATAAAGAGGTATTTCTCAACAGCCAATCACATTACAGTGGGATTTTCCAACAGCCAATCACATTACAGTGGGATTTTATAACAGCCAATCACAATACAGGGGGATTTTCCAGCAACCAATCAGAATAAAGAGGTATTTCTCAACAGCCAATCACATTACAGTGGGATTTTCCAACAGCCAATCACATTACAGTGGGATTTTATAACAGCCAATCACAATACAGGGGGATTTTCCAGCAACCAATCAGAATAAAGAGGTATTTCTCAACAGCCAATCACATTACAATGGGATTTTCCAACAGCCACTTACAGTACAGGGGGATTTTACTAGACTTGCACCGATTAATCGGCAATGCTCGGAATCGGGCCGGTTTTCACGTGACTGGCCTTGACCGGTGACTAGCCGGTCAGCGTCACAAATCCGGTTCTGTGCCCGTCATTGTTACACACATGTTCTGCACGATGGTCACGTCATGCACGCAGCAGACAAACTGACGTCAACACAGCGCTGATAACAGCTACACACTCTGACACGTCTGCTTGAAGATGGTGTCAGCGACAGATTCCAAGAACAGGATAAAGAGAAGACAGACAGTCTACAACGAGACAGAGCAGCTGACAATGTCGCAAAACAGCCGTAAACGCTCTCGCACTTCAGGCTAATGCTAGCAAGCTAGCAGCAGACTGCTGTTCACAGAGGGACAGTTAAAATCTCACCTCCTGTTCTGGCTGAAGAATAAACAACCTGTGTTGATGTGTCTCCTCAAACATTTTCTCATCCAGACTCGTTTAACTTCTGTGTTTGTTTTTCTCACGGCAAAGTTTTACTTCAAACTGTTACACCGCATTAGTCTCCGGTTTGTTTACATCCGCTTCCACAAAAGATCACGTGAAATCGCGTACCACGAAATCCCGTGAGATGATCTCGCGAGATCACATTCACCCAATTCAGAATCTTAATATAAAATTATAATAAGGCCTGGTTGTAATCTGGATGATTTTGGAGAAAGTATTAAATGAATATTTAATAGTCAGTGTCTTAAAATGAACATATTTACAAGAAAAGTTGCAAAAATGTTTGTGAATGCTGTCAATCACAGTTCTTAGAAAGACTGAAAATCGGAACCAACCAAAATCGGAATCGGTAGGTCAGACCCCTCAAAAATAGGAAATTCGGCTAAGAAAGTTGAAATCGGTGCAAGTCTAGATTTTACAACATCCAATCACAGCACAGATGTTTTTCATGACAGCCAGTCACAATACGGAGTCATTTTCAAACAACCAATCAGAATGCAGGGTTGTTTTGCAACAGCCAATCAGAATATAGGGATACTTTACAACAGCCAGTCACAATACAGGGGGATTTTCCAGCAACCAATCAGAATAAAGAGGTAATTCTCAACAGCCAATCACATTACAGTGGGATTTCCCAACAGCCAATCAGAATACAGGGGGATTTTCCAATAGCCAATCAGAATACAGGGGGATTTTAAAACAGCCAATCAGAATAAAGGGGGGTTTTACAACAGCCAATCACAATGCAGGGGGATTTAACAACAGCCAATCACAGCACAGATGTTTTTCATGACAGCCAGTCACAATACAGAGTCATTTTCAAACAACCAATCAGAATGCAGGGTTGTTTTGCAACAGCCAATCAGAATATAGGGATACTTTACAACAGCCAGTCACAATACAGGGGGATTTTCCAGCAACCAATCAGAATAAAGAGGTAATTCTCAACAGCCAATCACATTACAGTGGGATTTCCCAACAGCCAATCAGAATACAGGGGGATTTTCCAATAGCCAATCAGAATACAGGGGGATTTTAAAACAGCCAATCAGAATAAAGGGGGGTTTTACAACAGCCAATCACAATGCAGGGGGATTTAACAACAGCCAATCACAGCACAGATGTTTTTCATGACAGCCAGTCACAATACAGAGTCATTTTCAAACAACCAATCAGAATGCAGGGTTGTTTTGCAACGGCCAATCAGAATATAGGGAGATTTTACAACAGCCAATCACAAAACAGGGTGATTTTCAAACAGCCAGTCAGAATACAGGGGAATTTTACGACAGCCAATCACAATGCAGTGGGATTTTACAACAGTCAATCACAGCAAAGGGTGATTTTCCAACAACCAATCAGAATGCAGGGTTGTTTTGCAACGGCCAATCAGAATATAGGGAGATTTTACAACAGCCAGTCACAATACAGGGGGATTTTCCAGCAACCAATCAGAATAAAGAGGAATTTTACAACAGCCAATCACAATGCAGTGGGATTTTACAACAGTCAATCACAGCAAAGGGTGATTTTCCAACAGCCAATCAGAATGCAGGGGGATTTTACAACATCCAATCACAGCACAGATGTTTTTCATGACAGCCAGTGACAATATGGGGTCATTTTCAAACAACCAATCAGAATGCAGGGGTATTTTGCAACAGCCAATCAGAATATAGGGGCATTTTACAACAGCCAGTTACAATACAGAGGGATTTTCCAACAGCCAATTAGAATACAGGGGGATTTTCCAGCAACCAATCAGAATAAAGAGGTACTTCTCAACAGCTAATCACATTAAAGTGGGATTTTCCAACAGCCAATTACAATACAGGGGGATTTTACAACAGCCAATCAGAATACAGGGGGATTTTCCAACAGCCAATCACAGTGCAGTGGGATTTTCCAACAGCCAATCACAATGCAGGGGGATTTTACAACAGTCAATCACAGCAAAGGGTGATTTTCCAACAGCCAATCAGAATGCAGGGGGATTTTACAACATCCAATCACAGCACAGATGTTTTTCATGACAGCCAGTGACAATATGGGGTCATTTTCAAACAACCAATCAGAATGCAGGGGTATTTTGCAACAGCCAATCAGAATATAGGGGCATTTTACAACAGCCAGTTACAATACAGAGGGATTTTCCAACAGCCAATTAGAATACAGGGGGATTTTCCAGCAACCAATCAGAATAAAGAGGTACTTCTCAACAGCTAATCACATTAAAGTGGGATTTTCCAACAGCCAATTACAATACAGGGGTATTTTACAACAGCCAATCAGAATACAGGGGGATTTTCCAGCAACCAATCAGAATAAAGAGGAATTTTACAACAGCCAATCACAATGCACTGGGATTTTACAACAGTCAATCACAGCAAAGGGTGATTTTCCAACAGCCAATCAGAATGCAGGGGGATTTTACAACATCCAATCACAGCACAGATGTTTTTCATGACAGCCAGTGACAATATGGGGTCATTTTCAAACAACCAATCAGAATGCAGGGGTATTTTGCAACAGCCAATCAGAATATAGGGGCATTTTACAACAGCCAGTTACAATACAGAGGGATTTTCCAACAGCCAATTAGAATACAGGGGGATTTTCCAGCAACCAATCAGAATAAAGAGGTACTTCTCAACAGCTAATCACATTAAAGTGGGATTTTCCAACAGCCAATTACAATACAGGGGGATTTTACAACAGCCAATCAGAATACAGGGGGATTTTCCAACAGCCAATCACAGTGCAGTGGGATTTTCCAACAGCCAATCACAATGCAGGGGGATTTTACAACAACCAATCACAGTGCAGTGGGATTTTCAAACAGCCAATCAGAATGCAGGGGGATTTTGCAACAGCCAATCAGAATACAGAGGGACTTTCAAACAGCCAATCAGAATACAGGGGGATTTTCCAGCAACCAATCAGAATAAAGAGGTACTTCTCAACAGCTAATCACATTAAAGTGGGATTTTCCAACAGCCAATTACAATACAGGGGGATTTTACAACAGCCAATCAGAATACAGGGGGATTTTCCAACAGCCAATCACAGTGCAGTGGGATTTTCCAACAGCCAATCACAATGCAGGGGGATTTTACAACAACCAATCACAGTGCAGTGGGATTTTCAAACAGCCAATCAGAATGCAGGGGGATTTTGCAACAGCCAATCAGAATACAGAGGGACTTTCAAACAGCCAATCAGAATACAGGGGGATTTTCCAGTAACCAATCAGAATAAAGAGGTATTTCTCAACAGCCAATCACATTACAGAGTGATTTTACAACAGCCAATCAGAATACAGGGGACTTTTACAACAGCCAATCACAATGCAGTGGGATTTTCCAACAGCCAATCACAGCACAGGAGGATTTTCCAACAGCCAATCAGAATACAGGGGAATTTTACAACAGCCAATCACAATGCAGGGGGATTTTAAAACAGCCAATCACAGCACTGATGTTTTTCATGACAGCCAATCACAATACAGGGTTATTTTCAAACAACCAATCAGAATATAGGGGGATTTTCTAGCAACCAATCAGAATAAAGAGGTATTTCTCAACAGCCAATCACATTACAGTGGGATTTTACAACAGCCAATCACAATACAGGGGGAATTTCCAGTAACCAATCAGAATAAAGAGGTACTTCTCAACAGCCAATCACATTACAGTGGGATTTTACAACAGACAATCACAATACAGGGGGAATTTCCAGTAACCAATCAGAATAAAGAGGTACTTCTCAACAGCCAATCACATTACAGTGGGATTTTACAACAGCCAATCACAATACAGGGGGAATTTCCAGTAACCAATCAGAATAAAGAGGTACTTCTCAACAGTCAATCACATTACAGTGGGATTTTACAACAGCCAATCACAATACAGGGGGATTTTCCAGCAACCAATCAGAATAAAGAGGTATTTCTCAACACCCAATCACATTACAGTGGGATTTTACAACACCCAATCACAATACAGGGTGATTTTACGATAGCCAATCACAGCACAGATGTTTTTCACGACAGCCAATCACAATACGGGGTCATTTTCAAACAACCAATCAGAATGCAGGGGTTTTTGCAACGGCCAATCAGAATACAGGGGGATTTTGCAACAGCCAATCACAATGCAGGGGATTTTCCAGCAACCAATCAGAATGAAGAGGTACTTCTCAACAGCCAAAAACATTACAGGGGGATTTTACAACAGCCAATCACAATACAGGGTGATTTTACAATAGCCAATCACAGCACAGATGTTTTTCATGACATCCAATCACAATACAAGGTCATTTTCAAACAGCCAATCTGAATAAAGGGGGATTTTGCACACAGATGTTCTTCATGACAGCCAATCACAACAGAGGGGTATTTTCAAACAAACACTCACAACACAGGGAGATTTTACAATATATACAATTTTACAATATATGATTATCAAAGTTCATAGATTGTTTAATGTGTATGTTATTTAGGAGGTGTGTCAAAAAGTAACAGGACTTAGTGTGCTGTGTGAGCTATGAGTCGGGTAGGGATTAGCGGGTTGTGTCAGTTTGTGACAGATTTTTCCTCAGCCGGACCAGAAACTTCAGGTTGGTCCATTGCTCGGTGCCCATCACTTGACGGCCTGAAATTAAAGAAAAAAGGTCATATATTTGTATACAATATAATTGATATGAGTATGCAGTTATCAGTATGACTATTTCTATTATTGTATATGATGGGATATTAGAATGTCAGTATCAATATATAAAAATGCACAGTAACAAAAATCAAGTAGGGCAAGAACATCCTCTGAATTAAAATTGAATTCAAATATAAAAAAGTAATTCAGAGGATTATCTTCTGCCTCCTCAAACCTAATGTACCCCAGTGTGGGGGCTGGATTTGTTTTTAGAGTGGCAGTGTGAACATATTTTAAATGTATGGCAAACAGGTTCTGGTAAGGATGGAATGTAAGGTTTATGCCACAGGTATCCTAAATTAACAGCATTGGGAAATACCCAAATCATTTTTTTATGTTTCTGTAATGGTTAATACACCAGTATGTAGAGGGAATTTAACCGAAATATTTCTAATGCTAAAATGTAATTATTATTGTTATCCATGAATGTTCAAATTTACTGTTTACAAAAAAAACCCAGAAAACATAGTAAAGCACATTATTATTTCTTGATTAAGATGTCAAATTATAGTTATTTACTTGCATTCCTGAACAGAAAAAAATGTTTTAGTGGTTGAATGCTATGCTTGATTAATTTCTGACTTCTCAGAGAAGCCCAGTGAGCCAGCTCAAATTTGGGTACAAAAAGGTGAATTCAGTTTGAAATTCCTCATTCCTGTTCACAATGGTAAAACGTCGAGAGTGCAGTGAAAATCAAAGAGTACACATTAAAACACTTCATGATGCTGGATGATCTCTGAGACAAATAGGGAAAGACATGGAGTCAATTGCTTCTGTGCTCAAAAAGTTACATTCAGTCACCCAAAAATGTATCTGTTTCACAAATGAATCACCATAGTTCACGTTCATGTAATTTATGTTTGGAGCAGACAAATCCACATTATCCTGTTTATTTATTTATTTATTTTTTTTGGTTTGATTTTTGCTGTTACAAATACCCATTTTTGGTAAACTGAAGAATAACGACACAAAAACAAAAAACACAACAAAAAATTAGAAGATAGTTGTGTCCTCAACTTATTTCCACAATCCAATACAAAAGTATCAGAACTGATCAATATTAGTATGCTCAAAATAATATAATTGATTTCAATGCATTGCTGTTTCTTATTAAATTCTCTCACCCCTTTTTTTTTCTTTTTCTCACAAGATAATCAAAATTAATTAGTACAGAGGAATTCTCTACTCTTCTACGCATGCTTTTTGGAGTCTTACTTCACACAATATAATTATTACCCAGTAATGATTTTTCCATACACTATTGTGGATTTAGTAAACACTGAGTCTTACTTTGCACAATACGACAATTAACCAGTGATAATTTTTCCCATACAGTATTGTGGTCTTAGTAAACTCTTTTAAGTTGGACTCGTCAGTGCACCTCCAGGTTTCTACTAAACCTTGGTTAAAAACTGTCGGGACTCTTAAATTTTTCTTTGTGCTATTAAAATTTTTAACTTGCTAGCACCAGTGCTACCACCTAAAAAAGTAAGTGTACAGCCCTGCTAAATGTCATCTGTAGCCTTTCAGGTCCAAATGCTCTGTAGTCATGGTAATGGGGTCCTTTGACGAGAGGGTCCTGCAAGGACAGATGGACCACGCTCATTCCAGCCCAGGTGCCCCACTCCCAAAGCAAAAAAGCTACGAAGATCTAGAGAGGGACAGCAGAGAGGAGGGAGGGAGGGGGATCGTGTGTGAAGTGCCGACTGATAGAAAACTTTTTTGATGATAAATCCTGATGGTACTGAACAGTTATCTGATTAAAATATCTGTCTGAAACAGACAGATGCTCGGCTACGCTATGAAATGTTTGTCACTTCACTGCATTATTCTGAAGCCTGCAGTGTGTTTTGGCCTTTGGGAAAAAAGTGTATAGTTTTTTTAAGGCTGCCTCAAGGGTTAAAGGGATATTTTTCAAGTGTTTAAAGTGTAATTCAAATGTAACTTTATTAAATCAAATACATTAACCTAAATGACAAATGTGCCCAGAAACCCTCAGAGGCACTGCATTTGGCATAAAAATACATGCTCAAATAATTACATGACAAACCCAAGTCCATCAGGCACAGATGAGCATACTGACCTGCTCAATTTAACATCAAGGCCAAAACGCACTAAAAGCTTCAATAGTTAAGTCAATTGAAGCTTCTAATAGCGCACTGCACTGTAGCGATACTAATTTCAAACGAGGTAAACTTACAGCTCTCCTCACAGATCAACGATAAAGAAGGGCACTACTTAATGGTCAAAGGTTTAATTGACCACAAACAAGTTACATTATTGAATGTTTATAGACCACCAGGAAATAATAAACAGCTGATCAAAAAAGTTTTTAATCTTAGATCTGGTGTGTGATATAGTGTCAGGTGTGTTGGTATGTGGGGGAGACTGGAATATCAAACTTTATCCCTCCATGGACTCCTCAAACAAAACAAAAAAAAAAAATAATAAGACCTGAAGCAGTATACATCAAAAAATTGCTTAAATAATTTGGTATGGTATGGTACATGTGTGGAGGGAGCTACACCCACTTGATAGATGCTTTACTTTTTTTCTGTATATTCAAGAATTGATTATTTTTTTATGTTTAATTCAGATCACCACAGGATTACCAAATGTAACATTGGGGTAAGGGGAATCTCTGATCATGCAGGGGTATATTTAACACTGCACTGACAGCAAGCCCAAAGACACATTGTGGAGATTTAACACTAATCTTTTGAATGATCCTCAATGTCAGAAATACAAAAAGGGAGAACTTCAAGAATACATGACCCATAATGACAATGGCACAGTGTCTCCCAGTACACTGTGGGACGCTGCAAAAGCTGTTATAAGAGGTAAACTTATCATGTGGTCAGCTCAGAAGAAGAAGGAAAAAGAGAAACAAGGATTTGACTGAAAACTTAAAGTCTTTGGAGAATAAACACCCATTGGAATGGTATTAAACCTTTAGAGAGATTATAATACCAGTTCTTAAGGAATGTTTTAATTATGTTTTTCGAGAGGGGGGGACTCCATCGTCCTAGACACAAGCAGTAATTTTAGTAATTCCTAACACAGGTAAAGATAAGTCTAGTTCTTACAGACCCATATCTGTTTTAAATATGGAGGAAAATATAATCCTGGATTTGACAGATACAGACCAAACTGGTTTTGTAAAAAACAGGCAGACCCAGGACAATGTGAGGTGGGCTTCCACCTCATTGAGTATATGAGAAACAGTGGATAGAGAATCTATTGCCGAGAAAGCTTTTGATTCTGTTCGATGGGAATATTTATACTTGGTTCTTAGACGATTTGGTTTTAACAGCCAGGTAGTTGGATGCCTGAAATCTTTACCTTCATTGCTCTCCCACAGCCAGAATTAAAATAAATGGGAATTTATCTAAAACAGCGTCTCTTGAGAGGGGATGTCGTCAGGGATGCCCCCTCAGCCCTACACTTTTCGCCCTCTTTATTGAGCCACTAGCACAGGAAATCGGAGAAGATAATGACGTAACAGGCATATTGATTGGAGATACACAACACAAGACCTGTCTGTACGCAGATGACATTCTTGTGACGCTTACCAACCCTAATGAAAGCTTGCCTAAATTACTGTCTCTTCTTAAAGTATTTGGTTCATACTCCGGGTACAAATTGAACTTACAGAAAACCCAAACTCTTACTTTTAACTATGAACCACAAGAAAAAGTTTACAGATTATGTCATTTTAAATGGAAGGGTGACATAATTAAATACCTGGGAGTACAAATACCTAGAGATCTAACTGCCATCTATGAACATAACTATACTCATATAACAGCGGATATTAAGGCCAATTTAAATCGCTGGTCATTATTACCAATGAACACGTATAATCGAATAGACGTTATAAAGATGAATATATTACCCAGGCTGCTCTACCTTTTTCAGTCATTGCCTGTTGATGTCCCTCCCAAGCAATTCAGTGAGTGGAACAGAATGATTTCAACCTTCATTTGGGGAAAGCAAAGACCCAGTATTCGATTTCAAACATTACAATTACCCAAGGACAGAGGAGGAAGGGCTTCAGCCTGCGTAGAAGATTATTACAAAGCAGCACAGTTACGTTTTCTGTGTGATCCTACATATGATGCGCAACGGAAAGACATAGAACAAACTCAAACAAACATACCTCTTCAATCTATATTTGGGGAAAAATCCCTTCAGAAGAAATATTTAGACAAATTATCTAAATGGACTGCAGTCCCCTTAAACATTTGGCATAAAGAATTTACAGACCTGAACTTCGAGAGGAATGCACGAATATTACACTGGCTGGCGTATGACACAGAATTCACACCGGCTAAATTTGAAAACAGATTTAAACTCTGGAAAAATGCAGGCATGACCTCATACTGTATGATATCCTCCAATAGAGGCTTAGATACCTTTCAACAAATTTCAAAAACATATAACGTAGTAAAGAAAAGCAATAACCAGAAAATGGTTGAGCATAGAACCTCCTAAAACCTTTGAGTGGATAGAAATAGTTAATGACATTTATACTATGGAACGATTGACCTTTTCCGTGAAAAAAATGGAAGTCCTATTTGAAACTGTAGTGATTTCTTTATAGATGTTTGGTTGGAGAAACAATGTAATGTATTTTTCCAATGCACAAACAGAGCAGACTTTTAAGTTAAGAAAGAATGGGAGACATCTCACTTTGAAGGAAACACTGACGACTAGCATTAAATGGAGCCAAGGATCATAAAAACTTTTTGGACCTCAAATAACACTCATGGACATAAAGGACTTTTTCGACAATGAATGTAACGCAGGTTCATTCAATCCTCATTCTGTATGTTTAGCATTTCTCTACACCTGTGATGACCTTGTCTGTTTTAAGTTCTGTTTTTGTTTAAAAGAAAATAATAAAAATAAAGTTTAAAAAATAAAATGTGTTGTTAAAAAGGAATTAACATTAAGGCATTAACGTGTTAACTTTGACGGCCCTATTAAATATACATTCATCGCATAGTTTGTGTTTTGCAGCTACACCCTACCTCAGAAATGTTGTGTTTTTTGTCTGACAAATAATTACAGGAATATTTTTTAGTCATAATTTGTCTGCAATCTCATTATGTGAAATAAAAAAAATAGTATCATTAAGCCAGTATCAGAAATTGTATCGAATCGTGAGTTGAATGTATTTTTACATCCCTAGTCACCATTAGGGATGTTCCTGGTGACTAATTTCCCTGTCGATTAAGGCAAAATTGAATTTAGACTAATCGACTGGTCTAACACTAAGAAAACACTCAGAAAGCTGCTAAAATGTAGTAGAATTTATTGATTTATAATGTTAAACACTGTCCGAAAATACTGTGTTTATTAAGAGCCAATGGAAGACGTTAATCACAGTCTACAATCGCAAAATCGTACTTTAAATGCCGCTGAAATGCGCGTTATTTTGCGCTGTGCAATACAAGCCTCACACATTGCTGTACAAAACATGACAACAACTCACTAAACGCTTCACCTTTTCAGACCAGAGGGTCACAGTGTCTGCGTGTAAAGGACCCAGAGCTAATGTTAGCTGCCAGCCTGACACACAATGTGGCTAATGTTAGTAATGCTAGCAGCAGCAGTTTGGCTTGCAGATTTATGTCCGTGTAAGTTCTTAATGTGGGCACATTTCTCCAGTCGAGTGAATACATATCAGCTTATTCTGTCACAGTTTTACATTCATCTGTCCGACTTTGCAACTCTGGATGTTTATATCAGCAAACATCCCCAAACATCATCCAGACTTCTTCAGGTTTCTTCTTTTGTTTTTTTTTTTCTCACTGCTAAGCATTACTACAGCAAACTGTTGCATGAAGTCAGCCTCTGTTTTGTTTACATCTGCCTACCATCACAAGAGATTGCGCTTCCTCTGGTATATAAACTTGATAAGACTGAGGCTAAGAGTGACCCGGAGCACTTTTGAAGAAAATGTAAAAGATTTCATTGCCAGTGATTTATTATGAATGTACAATTCAATTTTCCAAAAATGTTTTTGTATACTGCCAATTACAGGTCTTACAAAGAAAGAAAATTTGAATTAGCAAAGGTCAGACTTTAAATAGAATGGAATTGGCCATGGACACTGCAATCTATACAATTCTAATCATACAGTTGGTCTAATAATGTTGGTTGGTTAATGGTTTAATAATTTGTGTATCAATTACTTTGTGGCTGATCAGGTTAATTAGCAGCTAATTATTGTCAGTTTCTAACTGCAGTATGCAATAAATGGTTGCCCTTTGTGTGTGTTTACCTGTCACTCACTACTGAAAGTACACAACACAATAAAAACCCGATATTTTTATAATAGTGAAATATAAAATGAGTTTTTACGTTGTCTGATTGACTGCATTTATTTAGTGGTTTGATTAATGGTTTAAGGTTACGGGCTGTTTCCCAGAGTTGGGACAACCTTAAGGGAGACCTTGAAATACAACTTACGATGCACGTAGTGCTACGAAGGCTCTGGGAAACGGGGCCCAGGTCTGACAAAGAAAGAACCAATACTTTTATAGTCATACTCCTATTACGCTATACCACATGGAAGCAGCTTACCTTAATAGTGATAACGCACTTGCCACTCTGTATTTTACACCCAGCAGCAAAGTCTTGTAACACCAGTATACACACTGAGTGTTAAAGTGAAAAACATGGTGACACAAAACACTGCATGCCAAAAACATAATATAGGACAAGCAATTGTATAATTCCTCTGGAATAAAAAAAAAAAAAAAAAACATTCAAAAAACACAGAGAAATAACCACTGGCAAAGGACAATCCCATCGTTACTTTGTGATCATCTCATGAAATCTTTGAATTGATACAACAAAGTACGTAGTAATTTCTGGGGTAGTGGATCTTTTGTTTGTTCCGTTTTGTTATATGATTTTGTCTTTTATGTGATGCAGAACAGGAATTAGCTGTAAACCAGTTTTAAGTGAGTCAGAGCTGTTTAATTCTAACTGATTTTATTACATTATTTCTAATCTTTTCCTGCAAATAATAAATGAAATAAAAGTGAAAAATGTTTCTCATTTATCTCATTTACACATGAGACTCATAATAAGATATAAACATCACTGTAAAGTCTCCCTCTCTGTCTCTACTGTTACTATATTTAGTAAAACTATCAGGATTTTTTGGCAACTAACAGCACTCTACAAACATAGCATTAATTGAATCAAAATGTAAAGACTGACACATTGCATTGTCTTGTATTGCGTCGTATCGTATTGTATCGTATCGTATCAGAATTGAATCGTATCGAACCGAATCGTTGGCCGCTTAAAGATTTATAAAATATATCGTATTGTTGAACATGTATCGAGATACATATCGAATTGTCTCAGTCAGTGAGATTCACACCCCTAGGCCTGATGCTATCAGCTAGTGTTTGTGAATCGTACTCCTTACAGCAGTGGTTCCCAGGCTTCTTTGGCTCGTGATCAAATATCGGCAATATCTGGTTAAAACATATATTATAATGCTCTCTCTTAACCCACCATATTTAATTGAGCGGCTGAGGTTGTGTTTTTAACATTATAAAGATTAATTTAATTTTAATTTAGCAATTATTTATTTAAGTATCTGTCAAACCCATTTTGAGGTCCTGACCCAAGGTTGGGAACCACTGCTGTAAGGAGTACATACCAAATTCTGAAACTGAAAAGAAAAGATCTGAAACTGAAACAGAAAGATCTGAAAGTGAAAAAAAGATTTGAAACTATAAAAAATAAGATTCGAATCTGAAAAGATAAAATTTGTAACAGAAAGAAATAGGATCTCAAATATCAAAATAATTACCAGAGTGAATCATAATTATACTTAACCTGAAAATTTTTTTTGAACACTTATTTTTATTTTGAATACACTGATGTATTTTTCAAAATTCAAGATCAAAACAGTTTCAAATTTTATTTTTCAAGTTCAAAACATTTGGCCCCAATATAGCTCCATAGGTTTAAAGCTAAAACCCAAAAAGGGCACACTTTGAAGCATATATTCCCTCCTGTAGTATTGAGGGGCAACACTCTTCTCTTCATAAGCTCGATTCTCCTGGCTCTTATTTTGATAGAACTAATTTAACTTCCAGGTCAGATGTCTGCCTTTCAACGCTTTTCAAGTCAACAAGTAAGAAATAAGATAACACCAGTATAATTTACAATAATTATTTGGATTTCTCTCTTGTTTTTATTTCTGCCAGTAAAAATAGAAAATTAGCTCCCTTTACCAATTTTTCTTTGCTGGCTTAAAAGCACTAACTTGAGGGTATACTCCCTCTTGTGGCATAAATAGGCAACAATTTGGGGTTTCATCTGTACATTGTGTGAGTATACCTATGAATTACTGGTTAAAAATTACATATTTATTTTTCAAGGAGGAATCTGACTGTTCAGTTATCTCTGTGCAAGCAGCTACAGTCTGAGAGGCTACACTTGACATTTAGGCTAAAAACATGGTGTAAATGGCGTCTTTTTGGGTCAAATTTTAATGTCGCAACTTACGGACACTTGGATTACACCACATGAGCAGTAGGAGACATTTTGTGGGGGTTTTTGTGTGTATTCTTTTAACATTTTAAAATTGGTCACTGTTCACTTCAATTGTACTGGATTTGGCTGCAACACTGTTTTCCACAGAAACCCCGGGAGTGTTTTGTGAACTGGAGATCTTCACTCAGTGAATTTTCATTTTTGGGGGAACTACTGCTTTAGGACATTACAACCTTCAAATATTAATTTTGTATTTGCCTTTAAACAATATCCAATGAATATTTATTATATTGATATATATTTTTTATTTTCATAAAGTTACTTTAACTTCTGTGTCAAGTCTTCCTGTCAGTCATATCAAAATGGAAAACAATACATGTATGTTTTAGCAAACAGGACATTGCAACCTTCAAACATTAATTCTGTGTTTGCCTTCAACTACAATGAAATTACATTAAATAAACAATATATCAATATATATAATATATATGGCTTGTGTCAGTTAGGCAATGAAGGAAAGCATCACTAAAGGCACAAATATTATAAGTTAAAGGCAAGATATTAGTTAAAAGCAAATACAGAAATAGTATTTGAAGGTTGTGTTGTCCCATTTACTCAGGGACTTATTGTTTTATGTTCAGATGTAACAGAGATAGCTAAACAGTCACTGGGCACTAGTTTCCTCTCTGAAAAATAAATGTGTAATTTTTAGCCAGCAATTCATAGGTATGCTCACACATTGTACAGATGAAACCCTGAGTTATTGCCTGTTTTTGCCACAAGAGGGAGTATACCCTCAAGTTAGTGCTTTGAACCAGAAAACAAAAATGGGTAAAGAGAACTAATTTTCTTTTTTTTTTGCCAACAGACATAAAAACAAGAGTAAAAATCTAAATAATGATACTAAAAAAAGGGATCAGTTTTGGTGTAATTTTATTTCTTACTTGTTGACTTGAAAACAGCAGAAAGGCAGACAGTTGACCCGGAAGTTAAATAAGCTCTATCAAAATAAGAGCCAGGAGAATCAAACTCAGGCATAGCATATATGAAGACATGAGTGTTGCTCCTTCATACCATAGTAGGGAATATATCCTATAAATAATAAAACAAAATGTGAAATTGCTCATCTTTAAATCGAAAATAATTTTATAGATTACATCCTAACCAACCATTCTAAGCAATCTATGAACTTTGATAAATATAAAGGCAAAGGGCTGAGTTTGTTCAGTTTTCAGGACACATTATAAGAGACAAAATACTATTTTTTGAACTATGAAGGTAAACACAGAGTTAATGTTTGGAGATTACAAACACATGTATTAAAGATATTTACATCATATCGAAACAAAATACTCGCTTATGCTGGTTTATAATGGTTTATGCGTGTTGGACTAGTAGTAAGAATTTTCATATAAATTATTTCAGATTCATCGATTCTTTATTTAGAATGTAATCTTTCAAGTATTTTAGATGTAAAAATGACCTTTTTTCAATTTTGGTTTAAAATATAGAAAGGGCACACTTAAGGGTATATTTCATAAACGTGTCATAAACGGACAACAACTCTTTGTCTTCATATGTGCTTAATTTATGTGCTATGAGTTATATTTTCCTGGCTCAGACAAATAGACAGTATATAAAATGTTGCATATATATAAGTTCTTGCTGCTCACACAAATTAAACAGGATTTTGAGCGGTGCTCCCTACTAAATCTTTCTGTAGCTGCCAGAATCAATGCAATTAAAATGAATGTTTTCCCGCACTTTTTATAGTTATTCCAATGTATTCCAACATTTCTTCCTCTTTCATTTTTCCATAAAGTGGACAGTCTTATTCTCGGTTTTGTTTGGAATAAGAAGTCTCCAAGGTTACGTCGACAAGTTTTACAGAGGCCCAAAGCTCAGGGCGGAATGGTGTTACCAAACTTCCTGTACTATTATTGGGCAACAAACATATGAAATTTGAACTACTGGGTCAAATATGTGGATACTGAGGTCCCTCCGTCATGGTTGATTTTGGAGTCAAATTCTGTTCACCCGGTATCACTAAAAGCCTTCCTGTACTCACCCTTGTATTCTTCTATTTCTTGTTATACTGACTGTTATACTATGATAGTGTCCTCCAGTATTAAAATATGGATTCAATTTAGACATCATCTTGGCTTGCAAACACTTTATACTGGGGCTCCACTAGAAATATATATATATATATATATATATATATATATATATATATATATATATATATATATATATATATATATAAAAATATAAATATAAATATATATACATACAATATTGTGCGGCATTAACTTTTTCCACTAAAGTTTACCTACTAATGTTGAAATCTAAGTCTAAACAGTTCAGTGTGATACATCATAGCATTTAGCTTGAAAAAACTGGAAATGCTGTACAGTAGCCAGTCAGCGTAAACAAAAAGTAGAACAAGAGATTTTGTATTCAAATTAACATTTCCAGGGTTAACTGTCATGGAGAAAAAAACTGCTAAACATTTCAAGCAGTACATCTTACACAGTGACAAAACAACTTTAAATGTTGTTGTCAACTAGGTTTTAAACATGAATGAAAGGCTTTGGTTGAATTACTACCTTTTCCAAACATGCAACAGAGCTGTGATAAGGGGATGAAACAGCAATACATTCCTCCATGGCTGTTAGACAGAAGGCTGTACTCAGTACCTTGCTCACACCGAGAGAGGTATCAGGAGCGCACACACAAGCATGCATAGAGCTCTGCCTCTTCTTCTTCTTCTTCCCTCAACCTCTGATTATACCATTTTCTTTGTAGTTTTACATGAAATATTGTTGTCATGTATGAATGCAAGATACAAGAAAGGATTGCTGCAGAAACATGCCAATTTAAGTTTGTCCCACAACCATTACTTAGCACTTGAATGAATAAGATAACTCAACTCAAAGAACATTACATGTCCTGTTCAAGAAAATGGCACTAACACCGAGATGTTCTGTAGTGATGGTGTAAATAGTCTCATGCTTGCACTGTTGTTTTTCTTTCCGTTTTGACAGTTCCACTTGTTTCAAAGTTTAAAACTAGGGTTGCTACTAAAGGTTATTTCCATTGTTGATTAATGCTGATTATATCTTCTCAATTAATCAAGTAGTTGTTTTGTCTATGAAATGCCAGAAAATGGTGAAAAAAAAAAGGTTTTTGTTTAGTGTCTCCCGAAGTGCACAATTATGCTCTCATATGTTTTATTTTGTCCACAACCCAAAGATATTTAGTAAACTGTAATAAAGGGTTAAAGAAACCACAACAACAACTCTCACATTTGAGAAAGTGCATCAGAGAATTTTGACTTTTTTTTCTTAAAAATTACTCAAAGCAATTAAAGATTAGATTATCAAAATAGTTGGCAGTTTGTTGGCAATATCAAGATTCTCTTGGACTGAACTAATATATTATCTTTCCTCATCTCGTTGTGATGGCCCACTAGCAGATGTAGACATAAAATATTTTTATATTGTGGTGGATTTATTGGACCATGATGCTGTATTCACTGTGTAAAGATTTATTTCATCACAACTTACAATTTACAATTTAATTTAGCAGACATTTTTATCTAAAGTGATGTACATCTGAGAGCTGATACAACACACAAGCAAGGATCTAGTCATGAGAGAACAACACGAGTAAGTCCCATGAAGCAAAGTTCAAGTCTGACTGAGAGACTCTGACAATCGTTCCACCAGAATGGAAGAGTCTAGCAAGTGACCTTGAACTCTGTTGTGGTGGTCGAATCTGGTGTCTTTCATTTTAGATTATTAGAACATGATGTTGGTCTAAACCGGGGAAGAAAATACAATTGTATTTACCAGAAAATGTAAGTGGTTGTAAGTCACCATTTACGTTTCACTTTCAAAGAAACTGCCCATAAAAATTGTACAGATTTGATATTTGATTAGAACTTTAAAGCGGTGAAGAAATTTTCAGCAAATGCTGCTCTAGATGTGCTTTAATTTTACAGAAATGTCTACTTAAGGATTAACAGAAGTGTCCATTTCTTCTCTAAAAGATAAATCTGTAATTTTTACCCAGTAAATATATAAATAACCTGAGGCACAGCACATCTTAAGACAGAAGTTGTTGTCCCTTTATGCCACAAGAGGGAGTATATGTTTAATGAGCTCAAGGAATTACATACATCACACACCTTATGCTGTGGTGCTATAAAAGAAAGGCTGGGCAGAAATGTATAAAAACACTGCAAACTCTGGCTTTTTTGCAGAATACCAACCATGTAAAGGAAAAAAAATAAGAATTCTTTATTCAAGGGTCAGACAGATACAGCTACCATTTCCTGCCACCTACAAAGCTTTAGAGGAATGGATTTTTTTTTAATTCGTATAGATATTCTGGGGCAGTGGTTCTCAAACAGGGGTCTGTGGCACAAGTGGATTGGTGAAAAGTTTTTAGACTCATTAATTAAAAAAGAATATCTAAATAAATATCTAGCCTATAGTTTTATTCATAATTCCAACAAATAATATATGTTAAATCTTAGCAGTGCCTTTAGCTATAATGAAATAAGACAGAATAAGCAATGCCTGAAGTGACAATAAAGTCATTTCTGGTTTTGGTTTAACTTCTATTCCAATTGCTGATTTGAGGACATGGACCAAAAAAGCAAGTGGATTTTTCATTGTTATTATTTTTTGTTTGTTTGTTTGTTTGTTTGATATATCAATATATAATGATATATTGTATATTTGTTTATCCTAATTATCAAAGTTAAATACAGTTTGGGAGGGATGATACATAGACCCCTCTTCAAGATCAAGATCCAGTCGCTCACCTGGTAGAACACATGCCTTATTTGCAAAGGCGGACTCCTTGTGCAGAGGGTTTCATTCCAGCCCTTGGACATGTGCTGCATGTCATCTGTTCTCGCTCTGCCACCTGTCCTATCACATTCTTCAGTCTGCCCTGTTATTGAAGCCAAAAAAATCAAGCTGTAATGTTATTCAATACATAAGACATGATTTTTAATGTCTGTAATGTGGAAACTAGCTTCTAACCCCTGAGTGGAAAATGAAGTGCTTTATACCAGCTTATCTCACTGTTAGGAGATATATTTTAAATTTTGCATGTCTAGAATAGATTTGAAAAGAATCTCAAGTCAATCTATGTTCGGATTCCTCATTAGCTCAACTGTAATTACGCATGTTCCATATGCAAAAACTGCATCCTTACTGCAGCGGCCCTGGTTTGATTCCAGTCAGAGTAGGGAGGAGGCTTAAGTGTTTCTTAAGCAGAGGAGAACATGACAAAGAATTGATGAGAGACAGTGAGTTAGTAAAACACTATGGATTGGACTGTGCGGGGATAACATTTGTGGTCGATCTCATGAGAGATGTGCTCATGTAACAATAATAATGATCAACTTTTTTTTATGTACCACTTTTTTTAATGTTACCAAGTACTTTACAAGATAAAATAAAACTAGACAAGGCTGATAAATCTTCCATAACAACAATGCCAGAAATTAAAGTGATCATAACAGGGAGACTTTGGTCAACTTTCCATCAGCAGAGTGATCACACAATTACAGTGCTTTCACAGTCTTACATGGTGATACAGTTGATTTCATTTCCACTGGATGCCCACATCTGCCAGGCTCACAAAATGGCATTCATGGACACAGGAAGTACAATTAGGCTTACAAAGTATTCAGTTCTTAAAGGATAACTTCAGTATTTTTCAACCTGGGTCCAATTTCCCCATGTGTATGTGTGTGCATGATTGATGGGGACAACTCATTTTGAAATTGGTCCAGTATTGAGGGATGCAGATGCAGCCAGCAGTCGCGAAACAAGTTGCAACAATATATATGGGGGCAAATGCCTCCTGTAAAACTTCATGCATTGAAAGTGCTTTTTTTTTCCACCACAGACCAGCTCAGATCACCAGTGTAAACTCTGTTAACTCTGTTTACAGCATGCAAAGCACATCTCTTAACCTTCACTTGCTCCAGGCTGTGTGTGACAAAATCTCATGGGATCTTAGTGTGTTGCCAGAAGAAAACAAAGGAACCATGACTGAGAGCCGGTCAGAGTGGAGTTGGTTGTCCCTGAGTGCAGTTGAGAGTTTCACTATATCGATTACAAAAGAAAAAAAAAAAAAAAAAAAAGATGCTGATGCTAACATTCCTGTCCAGACACTGCATCTTGCAGACCATCGGGTCTGCAGTGTACACTTTTCCCAAGATCACTACTGCCAGCCCAAGAAGAGAATACATCCGATTTTAACTCATATGCTACAAGTCTTTAAAGTGGCAGAAAAATTCCTCAACGTTAAAAATGTTTGGTGTAAATCATCCCCACTATGGAATAATGGTCACCTTTTATCTAGGGGGAAACCTTTTACTAACAAAGCCTGGGAAGATAAAGGTATTGACAAACATTCTCTTTTAGGGTCAGTTTGTAAAGCCTATAAAGTTCAGTGGGAATCAGCCTTACAAGAACATCCTATTGTAAGTTGGATACAGTGTGCTCCAGATGAATAGTGGCTTATATATATGACAAATTAATCTTACTTGGCTTGGGGGAGAGACATAGCTGAGGTGGAACAAAAACTGAAATGGGTTGTAATTTGGAATAACGTTCCTGATGCCTCCTAAAACCCAAACCATCAGTATATATACATTAGAAATTTTGTCACAGAGCATACCTTAAAGGGGACCTATTATATTCATTTTCGGGCCTTTGTATTTGATTTCTGGACTCCTATAGAGCAGCTACACACGATCGCCCGCACAGAAAGCTTTGTAGATCTTCGGGACGCAGTGCCTCTCACTGCATCTCTTCCTTGTATTTTCTACGTACCGCGAAAACGGTCTGTGTAATTTACTCCACCCTCCCGGCCCTGCTCCATGTACGCCTCCCGCCGAGCCCACTCCACTGTGATTGGTCGCACTCCCGAGGACTTCCGAAGGGCTGGCGAGCGCTGCCGAGCCCGGCTACCGGCTAATCCAGCTTCATACTGGCCCATGTTGACAAAACAGTCCCCTGTGACATACTGTAGACAGAGAAAAAAAGGAGGTATTTTTCTTTTGCTGGCCAGGAAAAAACAACTCTATCCACTTCTGCCTGGTGCTTGCCTCTTTAGGAAAGCTAAACAAAGGTAATTTTCCCTCACACCCGAACAAACATTTTCTAGGAGCCATTGCTCAACGTGCTAACACTGTGAAATCGTTGTAGACAGCAGAGCAGCGCACAGCGATGTAATTTCCGAAGCAGAGCGGGGGAGCGGGCAGGACTAGAGCATATGCCGGGGTATGACCATATAAGTAAGTCTGGCATGCATTAACATCAATGTTACTAGATCGTTAAAAAAGACAGAAAAACACAGCGTGCAGAGCCATCCAAAACAGCTTGCAGGGCTCACTTCCAAATGCATTAACCTCATTATCTGACGCTTTGGAATCGTTTAACATGAGTATCCGACATTGTGACAACATTTATAGGTCAAAAAAGAGGAAAAGCATAATAGTTCCCCTTTAAACCGAGAATTAGGCATCAAATAGGACTAGCCCCTGACCCATACTGTTCTTTCTGTTCCCACAGAACTGTTGGCTCCTTTATTCATGTTGTATGAAAATGTCCAGGGATTCTAGATTTCTGGGCAAAAGTTGTTAATACCCTGGCAGGACGAATTGGGGTGGTATTACCAATGCTGTACATCCTGCTGTACATCTTCTAAATGACGATTCCTGTCTCTCCCTCACGGCTAAAGCACGCAAAATCTGGCTGGCGGGCCTAACTGCAGCCAAGAAGATTGTAGTCCAGTGCTGGAAACTTCCTCACAATATCTCAAATATTAATTGGCTCTGGAGCTTTTTGGACATTCCTTACCTGAACTACCATCAGCAAGGGTTATTGATGCAGGACCAAACACAATTTTAATGTGGATGAATCTGATATCTGACTTGAAAGACTTTCTGTCTAAATAGGACTGCTCTGATCTATCCTGTTGGTTGCTAGAGGGGAGCTGGGGTAGGGGGCAAGAAGGGATAGGGAAAGAGGTTGAGGGCTGGGGGTACATAAACCTAAAATGTAAAATGGCAATTTGCTGGACTGGCTTTTAGCCTATTTTTTATTGTTCCAATAAAAAATGAATGATAAAAAAACCTTAAGTATCCAAAAGTACACATTACAAAGTTCATTTCTATATACACTGCTTATTGTTTGAACCTTGAAACTCTCTGAAACCACCACAATGGTGCTCTGACTTACTTGTAGAACCATGATGAAACACTATAAAAACTTCAGCATAGAAATGCAATCAAAAACAAAAAGGACAGCTATTGTCATTTTTTCTGATGTAACTGTTAAAATCACAGCATAAAATCAGATTGAAGCCAAGGAAGTTCTCCAAGTCTGTTATATAACTGAGATTTCTTTCTGGCTTCAGGGGCAGTATAATTGTGTGGTATTTTTCACCCAAATAAAAACAATCCAACATTAAAAGCCTACATGAAATTATTTCTCTTTTTCTAATTCTAACAACATCTTGAGATTTAATTTTGTCTTTCTCCTGCCGTCATCATTACTGAGTTTTGTTGGAATGAAAGAGGGAGTGCTTGCTTGGGCTTGTTACAGAGTGCCTGGATGACGCATTTCTGCTTTTGCATCAATCCCAGTTAAGAGTGGGTACTGTACTTGGTTTCCTTCTGTGAGGAACACAGCATGGGGCCAGTCGCATTTTAGAAAAGATGAAACAACAAAAGCTGACTTCAAAGTAATGACAACCTTTCTAGAAATGTGGTACAATCGTACAAGAGTACGATATTTGTTTCCAGAAAAACAAATACTCAAGTAAAGTACAGTACTCAAGTGAATGTATTTTCTTACTGTCCACCCCTGCATATATGGAGGGGATGATTTTGTACTGTAAATACTTACAGTGTGCAAGATTTATGCAGGATCTGTTAGTGTCCTTAAAGACTGGAACAGTTTGTAGACTGCTCAGCAGTGCAGTCAAGAGTACAATTATTGAAAAGTCATTCATCAGTAGATGTGTTCTGAACATGTGCCTCCTTGAACCTGCTGTAAGTGCCAGTGGGTAATGGGTACTTGCTTCTGATAGCAGTGATGATCCAGCTTGGCAGCACTCTTCTGTTACCATAAACAAGACATTCTCCTCTGACAGCCCACTCCAGCACCACATGATAGGCTGCAAGTCTGTACTGGCTGGACGGAAGGAAAGGGTTAAGATGATTTAGAAATGTCTGAGGGCAAACTAATGCATGCAACAGAAAAGGCACATCTGTCAAATAATTCTAGGTACAGATATTACATGCATGAAGACATATTATTTATACTTACTCAATGGATAGTTGACCATTTGGTCCCTGTGGTTTTGGTTGCCTCCAATTTATTTTGGGCACATGAAAGAAGGTATCCAGCACTGCCCTGCTGGTCAGAGGGTGGAAATCCTGTAAGGTGGTGTGGTGGAAAATCTGAAAATTAAGACAGACCCCAATGACCAAGATTGTCTTTCTGGTGTTTTAATCGAGCTTTGCAAAGGATCAGTACACAGTCACACTCAAAGTGAAAAAGGAACTGATAATGAGTCAAGAATGTAAATCTGTTTTACAGGGTTAGGAGATGAAGGAGGTTGGGTCAGGATGGACCTGAAGTGCTTATCGGGAGAGTCGGGATGTGATTGTGTTATCAGAAGTTGTTCTTCCAAAGAGAGAACAACTGTGTGTTCAAGGACGAGTAACCAGTTAGTGCCTGACAGAACATCAGAAATAACTAAGAGGAACAACAGTGACCAGTTTGGTGAATAATTTTCCCACCACAGTGGTTACACAGCGTTGGGTAATTTCTCTATCATCCCTGGACACATCAAGACCATAAATACTGGGCAACAGGTCCCACTCGTTACAACACAGACATTCTTCCTCTGTGGGCATAGAGTCACAGCATTCACAGGAGCACAACCAGTCTTCACAGATTCACAGACATGCAGCAGCTGCTTCACCCTCGTCTGCCCGTTGCCCCTCTCTCTCTATCCTCATCCGCTCTTTCTTTGTAGGAACTCAAACTCCTCATCCGTATACTCGGGCTCAAATAAGTACTGGCAGCCACTGAAATCAAAGGTCTCATCTACATTCTCCAAATCAGGTAAATATTTAGCCATGACACTTCAATCGGCCTAGTAAACTCTCACCTGTACTATGGGACAACCAACTGACTTTTACAAGTCATGGCTCCTCTGTTTTTTTCCAGTAACAAGCAAAGATCCCGTGAGATTTTGTTACACACAGCCCGGAGCAAGTGAAGGGTAAGACAGACGCTTCGCATGCTGTTGACAGAGATAAAACTGGCGATCTGAGCAGGTCTGTGGTGAAAAAAAGCACTTTCAATGCAACAGGGCGCATTTGTCCAATGTATACTGTTGTACTTATTTTGCAGCTGCCAGCTGTATCTGCCTCCCTCAATACTGGAATACTGGAAAAGTTGTCCTTTAATACTCACTTGTAATTACACCATATCTAGATGGAGACAACATTCTATGAAATTTACTGACCATTCTATGGCTATTATCACTAAAGGCTAAAACACACCGGGCCACGCTGCATCACTCTCGTCCAAGACACTGTGCTTGGAATATATCTCGACCTCAGCATCTCTGACCCCCCATCTTTGCCCTCAAGCTAGCGTGTGTTGTCAGACTGAGCTCCTGTCTGTGCAGGAGAGCAGAGGCAGTGGTCTGAAGAAGTGTGTGTGTGTTAAAGTGATAGTTCACCCAAAAATGAAATTTCACTCATGCCATTTACACCATGTTTTTAGCCTAAATGTCATCTGTAGCCTCTCAGCCCGGAACTGTGCACACATCTGAAGCAGGTACACAAGCTCTCGCCCAAGTGGTGTAGCTGCAGCAAAGAAATGATGTTCCTCTTCTATATCAGTCCTTGGACATTTTCTTCTTGGTTGAGAGTTTGCAAAGTCAACTGTACGCATAACAAGTAACTATTTCTGAGAAGATCTCGCTCTGTCTGAGTTGCTTCCAGGTAGCATGTAAACACAGGTATGAAAGTATCGCAAGACCTTGTATATCTCATGTTGCGCTGCTTGGGCAAGAGCTTGTGTACCCACTTTAGGCATGTGCAAACAACTCCGGTCTGAGAGGTTACAGTTGACATTTAGTCTAAAAATATGGCATCTTTTTGGGTCAAATTTTAAGATTGCAGCTTACGGACACTTGGGTTACACCACACAAAGAGTATGGAGACATTTTGTGGGGTTTTTTGTGTTCTTTTTCTACATTTTAAAACTGGTCACCATTCACTACAATTGTACTAAGTTTGGCTGCAACACTGTTTTCCACTGAAGCTCCAGGAGTGTTTTGTGAACTGGAGATCTTCACCCATCCTCACATCAGCACAGGGATGAGTAGATATCAGGAGAAATTTAATTTGTGGGTAAACTATCACCTTAGGCTCTCAATACTTTCTAACCTCTAAATGAATGACTGTGGATTCAAGTTTAGTTTCTCACCTGTGATGCTGTTTATACTTTTAGGTCACTGCTTTATTTTACCATTTCTTTATATTCGCTTAAGAAGTAATGGCAATGCTTCAATTTGTGTTCAACATTGTAGAGAAAGGCTATGTAGCAGTAGGTTCTGGCCAAAAATACACGCATATGTGTAAAGCCATTGATGGAATTGTACTTTTGGAATTGGTTCTTAAGTGGGTTAACAGGGTGTCAAGGCCCATCCCTTATCTTGGGGCTCTGGAGTTGCTTACCTGGTAGTGCACATGCCCCATATGCAACACTAAAGTCCTTACTGCATAGCCCCTGGTGCATACCCCCCTCTTCCGTGCTTTGTTCTTGCTACATGCCACAGCTTGTCCTGTTATTGAAAAAAAAGAAAATTATCATATTACATATGTGAGAGTGCTGTTTGTGGACTACAGTTCAGGGTGTAACACCATAGGGCCCTTCAGGCTCATCAGCAAGTTAAAGAATCTGGGCCTGAACAGGTGATGGGTAACTCCCTCACCCGCTATGTGGTGTGTGTGCGTGAGTGTGTGTACATGTGTGCATCTTTGTAGGGGTAAAACTATATGAGTTAGTGGTCCTCATTGCATGTTTGCATTCACTCTGCTTCATGTGGATGTGAACCACAGAAATACAATGTGAGCTTAATGCTGATGTAGGTAAGTTCAAAGCCACTCGATAACATCAATCACACGTGCACTCCGTGTAATGCATACATGTGTATCAAGGACCCAGGTGCAGAGAAAACAAAATCCAAGTCGGGAAAAGTTTGAGTCCGTGACTTCAGACGCATTAAATTTGCACATGGGAATCAATAGTGGAATTGGAAATCTCAATTCTTAATGATTCTGGAGTAATCGTAATTTTGGAACTGGTTCTAAAGTAAAACCGGGTCTTGATGCCCATCCCTAATAGCTACTGTTATATTTTGTAAGCTACTTTTACAGTATGGCTTACAATTTATTCAAAAGATATTATCTTAACCCTTGTGCATTCCTTAATAAGTACAGCACATATTAGGGATGCACCGATCGACCAGAACCAGCCGGTTTTCAGCATGACCTGCCCTGACCGGTGACCGGCCGGTCAGCGTCACATATCTGATTCTGTGCCCGTCATTGTCACACACGAGTTCTGCACGATGGTCACGTCATGTGCGCAGCAGACAAACTGACCGCTGATAACAGCTACACACACAGAGAGAGTCAGAGAGACAGAGAGAGAGAGAGAGAGAGAGAGAGAGAGAGAGAGAGAGAGACTTTGTGTGTGTGTAAACTCATGGACTCTCAGACTTTGTGTTTTTCTGTTTTTCTTGCACCTGTGTCCTTCATGCAGCTGTCTGTTTACATGAATGAGATGAATGAGTGAATGTTTGACTGTGGATTATTGAGGGACTTTGAACATTACTACAAGTAAAGCTCAAAGCTCACATTTAATTTCTCTAAGTCCACATTCACATCAAGTATAGTTCACAGCAGACATACAAAAACAACTTTGAAGACTGCAGGATGAGGGCCAAAAAAAAACCCCAAACATGCTTTTATGCTCCAATGGCAATGGGATCAAAAATCGCAGTTTTGCCACTAGTCAAGGGGACAAAAATATCTTCTGGATGTAAATTGGGGAGCACTTTCATTACACAGTTTATTTTAGAGATATCATAGCATATGAAGTTTAAGTGTCTAAATTAACACAAAAATACACAACATGACCAAAGTGTATGCAATATGCGTTTACACAGCCAAAATGATGGAAAAATTAAAATCCAAAAGGACAAAAATGTCCACAGGTGTTATTGATGATTAAATAGTGTTCATAATTACACCATGTCTTAATAGGGGCTAGGGCTGAACAAATTTTAAGAAATATCTAGTTGCAATTATTTTGATTGATTTTGCTATTGCAATAGGATTTGTAATATTGGAGGAAAGGATATTTTTTACATTATTCTCAGTTGAAAAACACATTAAAATGATTATGGTGTGTTATTTTCAGGGATCTGCACTAAACTAGAGAATGATGTGTTGGCCAGTACACCTCTGCAGCACCACAATATTTATTTAAAATGGTATTTTGACCTTAATTTTGCCTTTAAAAAATGTTGTGCATCCTGTGATTTGAAAATTGCAGCAGAACATATTGAAATTGTGACAAAATTTTGATTAATTGTTCAGCCCTAATAGAGACTAAATTCTATCTGTCCTATTTTTTGGATCAACCAATCACACCTTTTAAAAGAATAAGTCATACCCAGCAACAGCGTCAACCACACCTCCTCACCAAGATAAAAATTTCTGTCCCTCCTCCTTTTTTTTTTCATTTTTTAGAATGTTTGTGAGTACCACTCCAGATATTCAGAGGAGAGATACATGGCTTTCACTGAGATGTTGCAAAGGTCAGACTTTAAATAGAGTGGAATTGGCAATGGACACTGCAATCGACACAATTCTAATCATACAGTTGGTCTAATCATGTTGGTTGGTTAATGGTTTAATAATTTGTGTATCAATTACTTTGTGGCTGATCAGGTTAATTATCAGCTAATTATTGTCAGTTTCTAACTGCAGTATGCAATAAATGGTTGCCCTTTGTGTGTGTTTACCTGTCACTCACTACTGAAGGTACACAACACAACAAAAAGAACTGATACTTTTATACTAGTGAAACATAAAATTTTAAATTGTCTGATTGACTGCATTTATTCATTGGTTTGATTAATGGTTTACAGTCTAATAATGGGTGTTTGTGTTGGTTATTTACAGTAGCTCATCTAGCTAATTATCAGCTAAAACTGTTTCATCTATATACAGTGTAATTACCACCTACTGTTTGTGCACTTTTGTGCCCTACAATGTGGCCAGAAAGCCCCAATAAATTTGAATTCATCATAGGCCAAAGTGACTTCTCCTAAAAATGACCTCATTCTAGGCCTGAGTATATGTTGCCAATAGCCTGTTCTGACAAAGAAAGAACCAATATTTTTATAGTCATACTTAAGCTACATCACATGGAAGCAGCTTACCTTAATGGTGATAACACACTTGCCACTCTGTATTTTACACGCAGCAGCAAACTCCTGGAACATAAGTATGCACACAAAGTGTTAAAGTGAAAAACACGGTGACACAAAACATTGCGTGGCAAAAACATAATATAGGACAAGCAAATGTATAATTCCTCTGGGATGAAAAAAAAGAAACATTCCAAAAACACAAAAATAACCTGATAGTTTAGTCTCACTGGCAAATTTGGCATGAATGCAACGAGTTGTGGCAAAGGACAAGCCCATCGTTACTTTGTGATCATCTCATGAAATCTTTTAATTGATACAGCAAAGTACGTAGTAATTTGTCTGTTACTGTATCTTCTGTTTGTTCTGTTTTGTCACATGCTTCTGTCTTTTATGTGATACAGAACAGGAATTAGCTGTAAACCAGTTTTAAATGAGTCAGGGCTGTTTAATTTGAACTGTAAACAGTAAAGGTGAACAGTAGAGTACAGTAAAGATGGACATTACTATGCTCAATGAAATAATGAAATATAGCAATATGTGGATTGTATAATTTGTCGTGTGATTACTGCTGTTCTGTCAAGGAGACTTTAAAAAGTTTTACATGGCTCATGTATCAAAATAAATGTTTTTATTCTTCAGTGCTTGTTGTCAAGGTTTCTTGCACGAATGCAATAATATGTTTTCCTTTCTTCGTTAAGGACATGTTTTCATTATGAAGACTTGTTCAGTCAGTCTGTCAAAATATGTATCCCCCATTATGTGGGGACACACATTCTGTCAGGCTGTATTTTCAGTCTGCCAAAATATGTATCCCCTGTCTACAAAGCCAGTCTTTACCATATCATCAAGTGGTTTTATTTTACAATTTCTTAACCAGCAAAAAATAGAAAAAATTATACGTCACATGAAAATAAATATCAGTCTAATTTAATTACATACAGCATTCTGAAAAGAACAAATGACCAACATAACATTACATTCTCAAATTATTAACTAGGTAGACACAAAAAATGAATGCTCCATCCTGTCTAGATTACAGTCAATTGTCTACTCATATACAGCATGCTAGCCACGTTCATAGCCACACCTCACTGTGTCACAAACTCACTCACAAACTGTTAAAAACACGGCCAATTATCACTGAAACACATGGCGGACCTTCACCCAACATGTACACATGAACCAGTGAACAGGATGGGTGGTTTTAGTGCTAACGTTTAGACATAATGTAGGATACTGATCCAATGCTTACCTTGCGGAGCAAGCGAAAATAAACTTTGAAAAACATGGCGTCCTACACGGAGCAAATCCCAACACTACGGTGCCCTGGAAGGGATAAACAGAGCGAATTGCCAGATCAACTGCAGAACAGGCAGCGCAACAGTACCACCCTGTGACGTAAATAGGCAACTGCCCAACATCAAGTAACTGTCTGACAAAAGGAATTGAGAACCGTAACACCAGTAATAGCATTTTAATTATTTTCAGTGTGATAAAATAAGATCAACAAAATATTAAAAAAGTATCAATGCCATTTTTTATGATTGAACAACACAGGGCTACACACACATACATCATATATACACAAATATAAAGAAATATAATCTAAGGAGTATTTTCACAAATGTCTGACATTTCATATATGATTAACCAAATCATTTCAGCTCTTAGTGTGAGGGCCTGTACTTAAATTCTGTCATGATATAACACTTTAGAAATACCAATTTGAAGTAGTTAGATTCAGAAAAAGTATTCCATCCATCCACAACTGCTTGTCCTGACAGGTGGTGGTGGTGGTGGGGTCCACCTGACAAATATCACTTTGTATTCACTTTATTTGTGTTTTGGTCTGCACCAAATTTCTGCTGTTTGGTGCTAGGTAGGTAGTGTACAGTGAATTTATCACAGCCTTTTCACTGAAAACTGAATAGCTGCCTGCTGTTGCTAGAACCTGGGTTGATGACACTGAGGGTGAGATCTGAGTTTGCCATCTAGAAAATCAGAAAAATCAGTTAAAAGAAGGTTAAAAAGTGTTGATTAATTAAGTGGTGATAATTTTTTACTTTGTAATAATTCACTTATATGGATTACTGCACTTTTAACAAACGAGAAATTGTTGTGTAAGCGGCAGTTTTTTAAAGAGTGATTATATATATATACATATGTATATATATATATATATATATATATATATATATATACACACACACAGCTTATAAAATTTTATAAATTTTATTCTTTTTCTATTTTTACCTGTTATAATGAAGGAAAACCCCAAACAGAAGTTTAGTGTGCATGTGTAGGCCTACTTTGAAATGAATTAAACACTGAACTATGCATGCCTATTTGTGTAAAATTAATAAAATAAAAACTAGCCCACTTTAATATAAATAAAACATAGTGAAGTCCATTTCAGTGTGCTGTCATCCTTTTCTGTTTTTGTTTTCCTCAGCCACATACAGCAATCAGCACCAAAGCACCTGAACATACAAACAAAACTACATCAGCTCCGGGTCTAAAATAAATGTTTTTCTGAAAAGCAATAACCTATTAAATGCTAGTGTTCTCACCTATTTAATGTGACTTGATTTTCATCGGTGAGGCGGGAGCGATATTTGGAATTTATGAAGTTCATGCTTCATGCTCACATAAGTATGTTGAGCCAAAGATGGACAGGACTTCAAATGGTTTTTCATGTTCATATAAGTGTCAGGAATGGCATTTCATGTTTCAAAAACAAGTTTGTCGGGTTTGGGGGGGGTTTCAATATCACTCCATTAGTGCTCTTTAGTGAGAACGGCCTTCTGACAGATGACTTTTTCAAGATCCGCTGTCAGGCTTTTGAACTTGGACACCCATAAGTCTTTATCCGCTATGTCGGCCAGTTCAATTTCAAGATCGGGCTGAATTACTCTTGCGAATGCAGAAATGTTCAGCAGGGATGGGTCCATGTCCAGGGGTGTGACAGGGAAGGACAGAGTGTTTTTTTCCCTTTCTGAACTCGCTGAATCTTTCCCCAAATGCTGTTTGAGCACACAGTGCTTCTGGGTGCAAGATGCAGTGAAACGTCAGCAGCTTTCGATCCAGTGACTTCTGAAGTAAATTCACAAAGCCCTTCTGTGCTCCTCTCATACTACTGTCAGTTGCCACTGACACCAGGTGAGTGTTTTTTTTTTCCTTTGGCTTTTAGGCAACTCACAACAGCCTCACAAATGTCCTCCCCCCATGTTTGGCCTTTTAGCGTTATAAGTTCAATCAGTTCTTCCTGCAACCCATCAGAGTTTACACATCTGCATAAAAGTGCTGTTACATCACTTGACTCATCACAGGCAATTGAATATGCTTGAGCTGAATTGATGTCATTAATTTGCTTACTGGTGATGTTTGATGCCATTTTAATGGCCCTGTCCTTGACGGTCTTTGCAGAGAGAGGCACTTCTTTAATTTTCTGAACAATTTCCTGTTTTGTACTTTTCAGCAAATGCTTGCTCTGAAAATGTCTTTCAACGTTACATTTTTTTTGGTTTGCTAATTTCTCGCCACATATCAAGCACACAGGTAAGCCAGCATCGCTGGCAGTTAAGGCAAAGGAATATGTCCACGCAGAATTAAACTCTCTATTTTCCTCTGAGACTTTTTTTTTTTGGATTTATTCATGGTTGGCTTACCGAGGGTGGGGATCGCACACTCAAGAAGCCCCCTGCAGGTAAAGGCGTGGATAGACGTGGATGTGATGCATATTTTAGTTGACAGATTATTAAAACTTTTTAAAATTAGTATCACCTCAAACTCCAAGATAACTGTGCAACAAAATAAATAAAAATGAAATAAATCAAAGTTAAATTAAGAAATAACTGTTATTCATTTTCTTTCTTTTCTTTTTTTTCTGTCAAAGCCAGAGGGAGCCACTACAAGGAGGCTAAAGAGCCGCTTGCAGCTCCAGAGCCATGGGTTGCCGACCCCTGCCTTAGGCCTTCTTGAAGGTCAGTGATATCTTGCTGGTGACTAAGCCATCGAGACCAACGCTGTTGCTCGGTGGCTGACTTGATAGTACTGACTTGTTTAAGGCAGACTTTCATGGTGTGGAAGGAGGATCTGCATGTCCGGGACTGAAATTGCGCTCATCCCAGTGTCTGTTAGAAAAGAATTTTCAGACACTTGAATTTTCTTCATTAAAGTTTCTCCTAACAGCACAGCACAGGACAGCAGACAGAGCTGTGTTAGTAGACAGAAAAAATAAAACTGGAGACTCATGATCCTTATCCATTAGTACACCTCTTAATATTAAACAAAAACTTAATTATAACTTACCCAAACAATAGTAACAGTAACAGTAACTGCAGTAAAGTTTTAGTACAGAAAACTCTTGTTCAGCTATTATTGTGTGGTGTTTGCTGCCCTCAAGTGGAGTTTATATATGGCACGTATATGACACGTATGGCATGGTTTGTATATAGTCATGAGCTAACTGCGGCCTCCCCCTTATTCCAGCAAAATCCTTTTCCATTTTGCTGCATTTTTGGTGTCTGGCAAAGTTTTGGCTGAACTGAAGTCCCAGCTCTAATTGTCACGGTTCGCCACTGAGGTGCAATTCAGGGATAAAGATACTTTCCTCAAATGTCTTTTCTTTGGTGCTTCTATGAACAGGTGCTATGAAAAAAAATTACAAATAAAGGAAAAAGAAATACCAGCTTTTTGGCTGGTTGTTTATTATTTATTATTTATTATTATTATTATCATTATTATTATTATTATTATTATTATTATTATTGTTGTTGTTGTTGTTGTTGTTGTTGTTATTATTTAATATTTATTCACTGTAAACCTGAGTAAGTTAGGCAAGTACTAGAGTAAAGCTAACTTTTTTTTGAGCCAATAAACTCAAAAGTTCAGGGTTATCAGTGCTTAAAATTTTGGAATAAGTGTTAGATGTACTCTTTGATTACAGTGAAAATTGAAACTGATTAAGCAAACAGATATTTTCAACACATGCAACTCTAAATTTTCGTTCACCTTGCTCACTGCAAGAGCTGAATAATTTTCAGTATGAAAACTAGGTGTGTCACAGTAAAATGCAGAAAAAGCAACAACAACAAAAAAAACAAACATATCAATTAAGTTTAGTTTCTTTTCATTTACGTTGAACAGAGAGCAGTGCAATTTACTGGGAGGAGCTCAGACTGAGGATACACTGGTGTATCCCTTGATTGGGCAGTTTTGGCGATTTTCATCTTGTGTCATCAAGACCCACAAAGGGAGATCAAAGTCCAGTGACTGACAAAGTTTCTGCAGCACTTTAATGATTCTGATGTGAATATTTATGACCTTTAGTTTCACAAAGAGCTCATGAAGAAATAACTGATTGCATATCGCTGCATGTTGTGAATAATGACACAAGCAAGTAGAAAGTGTGATGTGTGTATTATTGTGCAGATGACCATAATGGAAGCTGATAAATAGCCTAAGTACACAAATAACACTCATCAGGTGCCTGTATTAATTATAAGATATAAAAAGGAATATTAAATGATGATTAAAATCAACATCAGAAAGAACTCTACCAATAATCAGCCATTTCAGTTTACAGATCTAACTGAATGCTGTCAGGTGTCAAAATCGTTCTTAGATTTGTTTCTGTGGACACTTGTACCAGTCAGTTTGAGAGCTGATACAGCTGTTATTAGCTCGTCATCAGTAACTGCCATCGCTTCAGACTAATGCTAAAAGGAATCAAGGATTTTTCATCTCGCAGCTTTGTCTTGAAGCGAGCCCCCCAAATAGTGGAGGGGATACTGCTCTCACCCCCGCAGGGACTGTATTTTACGTAGCAGGAAATCCCTTTCCAGATAGATTTTTTTTAGAAGTGGGCTGCCCTCACAAGCGCATGAAACTGAGACCTTCCTGCAGGCGACGGCATGTTCATTAATCTGCTGCCTGCAGCACTCATGGATCAGTGGACTGTACTAGCGGGTCCTTAGCCCCCAGAAAAATTATGGCTATGGCTCCGTCCTTTGTCCGGTTGCCACCATGGGTCCCCTGCACAACTTGACCTCTGTTCACTGGCCTCGTTTCTGGCTTGAGACAACGTATGAACCCCAAGGCATTAAAGCTATGGGAAAGGGGAGAGGGATGAAGGTGGGCCCTCTTATTCTACCCATTGGCCTGACCATGAAGCTCGTTGAAGGCTCCCTAGAGCGCACAGTCTTTTACTTTTGGCGCCGGTTACAAGAAGCAGTTTGCACGAGCCTCACAAACCTACCATGGTGCCTCCTCTCTCCTAGAGAATCCTTAGGGAATTTACCAGATTTAGTTTTCTAAAACTTGGAATCAACTTAGCTCTTAAATCAAAAATTGTTTAAATGATGTTAGTTTAAGTTCGAGTCACTCAATTTCTTAAATATTAAACTTGCATTACTTATTTGTTCCAGATTTACACCTAAACAGTGGTGGACAGTAACAAAGTACATTTACTTGAGTACTGTACTTAAGTACATTTTTGAGTATCTGTACTTTACTTGAGTATTTGTTTTTTTGGAAACGTATTACTTTCACTCCACTACATTTCAAAAACAAATATTGTACTTTTGACTCCACTACATTTCTAGGAAGGTTGTTGTTACTTTTCGACTGAGCTTTGAAGTCAGCTGTTGGTGTTTTTCTTTTCTAAAATGCAGTTGGTCACATGCTCTGTTCCTCACAAAAGAAAACCAATCACAGTAGCTCCTCTGGATTGATGTAAAAGTGGAAATACATCATCGAGGTGCTCTGTAACAAGAACAAGCAAGTTGTGCCTCTGTCATTCAAACAAAAAGCAGTAATGGTGCCAGCAGGAGAAAGACAAAATGAAATCTCAAGATGTTATTATAATTATTAATTGTTCCAGGTAGCTTTTAAAGTTGGATTGTTTTTATCGGGGTGAAAAATAACACATAATTCATGTATATATACTGCCTCTGAAGACAGAAAGAAATCTCAGTTATTTAACAGACTTGGAGAACTCCTTACAGTTAGCTTCAATCTAATTTTATGTGGTGATTTTAATACAGTTACATCAGAACGTGACAACAGCTGTCCTTTTTGGTTTTGATTGTATTTCTATGCTGAAGTGTTTATAGGTGTTTCTATAGGCTTTGTGTAGCAGAGTGGTTCTACAAGCAGGTCAGTGCATCATTGGATGGTTTCAGAGAGTTACAAGCTTCTGTAAATGCATCATGAAAACAATACAGCATGTATTGATATTAGAAAATGTACTTTGTAATTTGTACTTTTAAATACTTAAGTATTTTTATAAACGTGTACTTCTGAATACTTAAGTATTTTTAAAACCAAGTACTCTAGTACTTTAACTCAAGTAAAATTTTGACTGAGCAACTTTCACTTGTAGTTGAGTAATATTTGACCAGGAGTATCTATACTTTGACTCAAGTACTGGGGTTGAGTACTTTGTCCACCACTGGAATTGAGGGCCTGCATCCAGACAACTGCATTGAGATACAGGACACTCAGCAAACACCAGACCGCAGTCAAAAGTATTCTGGCTATCATATGGCAGGACCAGTCAAGAGACACTGCAGAATTGAGGGCCCACATCCACAGCATCAGATTAAATCAGATTAAAATATCTGTCTGAAACAGACCGATGCTCGGCTCCTCCATGAAATGTTTGTCACTTCACTGCATTTTTCTGAACCCTGCAATGTGTTTTGGCCTTTGGGAAAAAAGTGTATAGTTTTTTTTAAGGCTGCCTCAAGGGTTAAAGGGATATTTTTCAAGTGTTTAAAGTGTAATTCAAATGTAACTTTATTAAATCAAATACATCAACCTAAATGACAAATATGCCCAGAAACCCTCAGAGGCACTGCATTTGGCATAAAAATACATGCTCAAATAATTACATGACAAAGTCCATCAGGCACAGATGAGCACTGACCTGCTCAATTTAACATTAAGGCCAAAATGCACTAGAAACTTCAATAGTTAAGTCAATTGAAGCTTCTATGGCGCACTGCACTGTAGCGATACTAATTTCAAACAAGGTAAACTTACAGCTCTTCTCACAGATCAACGATAAAGAAGGGCACTACTTAATGGTCAAAGGTTTAATTGACCACAAACAAGTGACATTATTGAATGTTTATAGACCACCAGGAAATAATAAACAGCAGATCAAAAAAAGTTTTTAATCTTATATCTACGAAAGTGTCAGGTGTGTTGGTATGTGGGGGAGACTGGAATATCCAACTTTATCCCTCTATGGACTCCTCAAACAAAACAAAACAAAAAAATAATAAGACGGTATGGTACATGTGTGGAGGGAGCTACACCCACTTGATAGATGCTTTACTTTTTTTTTCTCATGCTCATTCTGTATATTCAAGATTTGATTATTTTTTATGTTTAATTCAGATCACCACAGGATTACCAAATGTAACACTGGGGTAAGGGATATCTCTGATCATGCAGGGGTATATTTAACACTGCATTTTGACAGCAAGCCCAAAGACACATTGTGGAGATTTAACACTAATCTTTTGAATGATCCTCAATGTCAGAAATACAGAAAGGGAGAATGTCAAGAATACACTACACATAATGATAATGGCACAGTGTCTCCCAGTACACTGTGGGATGCTGCAAAATCTGTTATTAGAGGTAAACTTATCATGTGGTCAGCTCAGAAGAAGAAGGAAGAAGAGAAACAAGGATTTGACTGAAAACTTGAAGTCTTTGGAGAATAAACATATGGAATATAATGACATTGATGTTCTAAACCAGATTCAGGATATAAAACAGACTTTAAACAAAGTATATGAAAATCAAATAGAGAAGAGAGCTAAATTAATTAAACAAATTTTTTATGAGAATGGTTCTAAATTAAAAAAAACTACTTGCCTGGAGAATACGCAAACAGCAGGCCGAGAGATTTATACATAAAGTGAGACCTGCAAACCAATAAGATGTATCATACACTGGATGACATACAAATTTCCTTTGAAAAATACTACACAAAATTATATTATTTTGCTCAGCCTCAGGCAGCTGAGTCAACGGCCATATCAAATTTTCTAATGTCTTTAGACTCACCATCTGTAGGAACAGAGCAGAATAAAATAATTACTCAGGAGATAATAGAAGAAGAAATAAACAAGGCTATATCAAGATTAAAAACGAATAAAATGCCAGGTGCAGATGGCTACCCATCGGAATGGTATTAAACCTTTAGAGAGATTACAATACCAGTTCTTAAGGAATGTTTTAATTATGTTCTTCGAGGGGGGAAGACTCCATCGTCCTGGACACAAGCAGTAATTTTAGTAATTCCTAACATGGGTAAAGATAGGTCAGAGTCTAGTTCTTACAGACCCATATCTGTTTTAAATATGGACTACAGATTATTTGCATTAATACTCACAAAACGAATGGAAAATATAATCCTGGATTTGATAGATACAAACCAAACTGGTTGGTTCTTAGACGATTTGGTTTTAACAGCCAGGTAGTTGGATGCCTGAAATCTTTACCTTCATTGCTCTCCCACAGCCAGAATTAAAATAAACGGGAATTTATCTAAAACAGTGTCTCTTAAGAGGGGATGTCGTCAGGGATGCCCCCTCAACCCTACACTTTTCGCCCTCTTTATTGAGCCACTAGCACAGGCAATCAGAGAAGATAATGACATAACAGGCATATTGATTGGAGATACACAACACAAGACCTGTCTGTACGCAGATGACATTCTTGTGACGCTTACCAACCCTAATGAAAGCTTGCCTAAATTACTGTCTCTTCTTAAAGTATTTGGTTCATACTCCGGGTACAAATTGAACTTACAGAAAACCCAAACTCTTACTTTTAACTATGAACCACAAGAAAAAGTTTACAGATTATGTCATTTTAAATGGAAGGGTGACATAATTAAATACCTGGGAGTACAAATACCTAGAGATCTAACTGCCATCTATGAACATAACTATACTCATATAACAGTGGATATTAAGGCCGATTTAAATCGCTGGTCATTATTACCAATGAACATGTATAATCGAATAGACGTTATAAAGATAAATATATTACCCAGGCTGCTCTACCTTTTTCAGTCATTGCCTGTTGATGTCCCTCACAGGCAATTCAGTGAGTGGAGCTGAATGATTTCATCCTTCATTTGGGGAAAGCAAAGACCTAGGATTCGATTTCAGACATTACAATTGCCCAAGGACAGAAGAGGAAGGGCTTCACTCTGCTTAGAAGATTATTACAAAGCAGCACAGTTAACGTTTTCTGGTTTGCTGGTGTGATCCTACATATGATGCGAAATGGAAAGACATAGAACAAACTCAAACAAACATACCTCTTCAATCTGTACTTGGGGAAAAATCCCTACAGAAGAAATATTTAGACAAATTATCTAAATGGACTGCAGTCCCCTTAAACATTTGGCATAAAGAATTTAAAGACCTGAACTTCGAGAGGAATGCACGAATATTACGCTGGCAACACCGCCTAAATTTGAAAACAGATTTAAACTCTGGACAAATGCAGTCTTTCAAAAACATATAACGTAGAGAAATGCAATTTCTTTAAGTACTGTCAGGATGTATTTCTGTGACCAGTGTGGTATGTTTTACACTCCGACATGACGTGTATGGTGACAGATATATGGCTGGCAGGGTGCCAGAAAGTCTGGTGGACAAGACTCTGTCCATTGTTGGCATATTTGCATGGTCCAAAAATAAACCGGTTATGTCTAGTCAGACAACCCTATATAAGCTGTAACTGTTGGAGTGTTCTTGGTTCATTCCTTCTTACTCTGTATGCTGTATGATGTGGAAGAACCCGAGCTCGTATTGAACATTTTTTTTTGGGTACACCTGTGTCATCTCTTCTTTCTTCTTATTCCCACAATAATCATCACTGTAACAGGTACCTTCAACTGAGACATTATTTTGACACAAATATTAAAACTATTGGAGAGAAGGGACTGAGATTGATTAAGATATTCACTGATGCATACAAAGGTAACTCTAATAGGAAATTGATCTCAAAGACTTACTCATCTTTACAACTGGAC